>NW_007579658.1:52019-97475 GCF_000690725.1 Stegastes partitus | reverse complement strand
AGTAAATTAACAAAGGTAAAAAATCCAAACTAACATGATGTAAAATAACTGATTAATCCAAATGTGAAGAAGTTTAACAGATGAACATTTCTTGAAATTTGTTGGTTTATAAAGTTTTATGAACTTTAACTCATTTTTACAGCGTACTATTTTAAGGTAATTTACATCAAAATATTTCCTTTAGATGTATTTAGTGCTTTGAGAAAGTTCAAAGACTCTCACTGCAGTGTGTAAAATATGAACTTATTACCAACTGATCAACAGTCTGCAGCCACATGCAGAGAAGAGACTTTTAGCCTTGTTTACTCAGTCCACCAGGTCCTGGGCCTCTCAGTGCTCTTACTCGTCTGTGTTCTGTTTGGAAACCAGAGCATGCAGAGATAAACAGCAGGCCCTGAGCTTATCTGGCCTGTCGGTCCCTGGATCTGCTGTGAGGCAGCTACCTTAAGCCCTGCAGGGTCAAACTGGCATCCAGAGGAGAGCTGGTGAGACTGTTCAGGTTGTTTCTTTACTCTGTGGCGCTGTGGCTGTTTTTCTAGGCAGGTTTGGTGTGGCTGGTGGTTTTCGTGTTGAGTGACCTCAGCCTAACCTCAGTGCTTGAGGCTCTCAGCAGGACACCTCTTGGAGGTGTGTGGCTCTATAGCTTAAGACAATTTTCAGTTTTCACATACAGTCTAAATAAGAGGATGTGTCGGGCCGTTCTAACTGTGGCTCCTACATTGAAAACCACTGTTCCGTGCTACTACGCCCATTTTAGCAAGCTCCAGTGAGACACCCGATACAGTCTGTATGCATCACTGGCTGACTTTGCAAGAAAAGAGAATTTCCCCTCACGGTAAATAAATGTAAACAGTTCTTCACTAAAAACCCCAGAGCGCCTCCTTTTCTTCAGGACAGAAAGGGGAAGTTGACTTCTAAACATAAATATGTCGAGATGTAGGCTTGTCTCCGGGGATCGCCACTGAACAGGTCAGGCTAAACAAACACAGAGCTTCCTCCATCCGCTCCTCACCGAACTGGGAATCAGGAGGTTCCCTGTAGTTAGCACACATTCAGAAACACTGAACTCCATCAGCCAAGAGCATGTACGTGTGCGTTTTTATGACTGAGAGTTAACTGTCGGGATAATGAAACACAATATCTTTACAGATGGTCACAGATGACCTGCTCTCACTGGGATGAACTAAAAGATCTTAACTAACAATGAAATCTAGTGCGATTCTAAAATTACACTTTCTCTCATAGCAGATCACATGCTGGACTCAGCTTTAATAAACTCAGAGGAAAGCCTCCTACAGACAGCAACAAACTGAACTTCAGCTCCTGTTAATGTTTCATGAAACCTGGATTCATTATTATCTCCGTCATCTAACTTCCAGATTCTGTCTTGTTATTTTTACACATGAACTGGACCACTATTGGGGATGAAATTTGGGAAAAGTCTTCCTCAAATCACTTCACACAGCTCAACGTACGTTGTACTGTTGTGCATCTGGTAGCAGGATGCCTGCAGTCCAGGCTTGTGTCATGTTAAAACTGAGAAGACATTTAGGCTAAAGTTACTAAGGTTCTCATTCAGACATGAAATCAACTTGTTGCTGTCAGTTTAGAGCAAACACTGCTGATTTTGTCAAGATGATCTGATTTGTGCTAAATGCTTTGTTGATTGTACACAAAAGGATGTATTACATGGGCTAGAAAGAACAACTGATGTTTACGTCACTTTGTGTTCCGAATGCTCCATGTCCAGAAGGTCCAATGCTATTCTATGTTACGTATTGTGAGCAAATCTCATGAGAAGTCCTAAAACAACACTTAGTACAAACCTGGAACAACTCTGTGCTTTCTGACTTTAGTACATGTTCTCCTGTGGCCCATGAAGTCAAAGTGGTTTTGTCAACTAATTGTTTGATGAGCACTGTAAGTTACAGGACCTAACTAGGAGAAACCTTGCTGGGGACTACTTTCAGCTGTGGATTAATACGTATTTAGTGCTCTGGTGGGGATTTCTGGCTGCAGAGTGTTTTATGTGGGATTGAGACAACATGAACCACAGCGTGCTCATGAGCCCAGTGGAACAGTGTGGACCATAATGTGTTTTTAATAACTTTAAGACAACAAGGAAGCTCTAAGGTACACAGGAATAAAGCTCTAGATACACACCTACATCCATCCATCATTGTTTCAAGTCTTTGCATGAGATTTGTCAATATTAGGACAAAAGCCAAAAGGTAGACGTTTCTCCCTTCAGATCTGGCCTGTGCCTGCTGCAGTGGAGAAAGAGAAAGAGCAACAGGCCTCTCCTGCGCCCTGCCCAGCTCTGCTATTCATCATCAGGTGGAAAGACTGTTTACTGCCGGGGTCAAGGTCCCAGGCACATGTTTACGGGCTCTCTCAGAAGAGCCATTGTTGTTAAAACGCACCCGGAGCATGCAATGGCCACACTGAAGATCATATCTAACAGGGCCCCTCTGCCCTGGGGCCAAATGAAGCCCATTTTAACTAGATTCATAAGTTCAAGCCACAAAAGGACATTTAAAACCCATTTAGAGTCTCAGGATAAGACATCGGCCACGCTTGATTATCTATCTCCTGTGGCTGTTTCCCTTGCTGGCTGCTATTTACTCGTGGATATCTGTACAAAATGTGAATGTCATTTTATTTGGCCTTTGATTTGCCCTGAGACATGTTGAATTAAAAAAAAACAACAACAACCCACCGTATTTCCATGGCAGCTCTTTATAATTCCATAACCTGTGAGCTGAAGCAGGAGCTCTGGCTTTCATTTGCTCTCTTTTTTCAGTGTGGGAGGTTATGTGACCACTTTAACCTTTTTAACATTAAAGTTTTTCCCTCTCTACAGATCTTTGTGATAATCCCCTCCTTCCCCCCGCTTTGCCGCTTTCATTCCCCTGTGGCGTGTACAGGAAAATGCTTTTTACTGCAGCCCCTCTTTTCTTCTCTGTCCCGTCACTCCTCCTCCTTTCTCCGAACGCCACGCCGCTCCTAACCCGGCCCAGCTCGGCCCAGGAGCCAGGAACGTCCTGTGCGGTTCAGGCGACAGCGGCGTCGCTCATCTGTGGAGCATTAAGAGTGAGAAGCAGATTACGGCTGTCTCCTCAACACTGGGCAGACCTCTGCAGTGTGAAGCCAGACTTAGAGGCCAGAGTGGAAGCAAAACATTGCATTCGCACACATTTTTTTTGAGGTTTGTTGCAGTTCACTCACAGGATGTTGTGAATGTTAAAGTCATTTTACATCAGAAACACCACTTGTGCCAAAAATAGTTGTGAATTTTGTCGACTCTGCAGCAGACACTTCGCATCAAACGTGCACGAGAGGAAAACGTTCAGTGAAAGTAGTGTTCCTTTATAGCAGGTAACATTTTTACTGATGCAGCCACAAAACATATTAAAGGGGGACCGAATTTCTTCTGTCTTACGTTTTAAAACCGACAACACACTGTGTGATGCTTTTACCGTTAATCAAAGGAGACGTGGACTTTTTTAGTCTATCTTAAAGGAACCTTTTATGGATTTACATGACATTTACATGACTCTCCTGAACAGAATAATGAGACGCATTACTTCATGTAACACTGCAATGACAGTTTTATTCATGCTTTTTTGTACAGATTAAACAACTCTGGGTTGTCATTTGGTATTAAGTTGGTACCGAAATACTAAAAATGTGACAGTAGTACAAAATAAAAAATGTACTTTTGTTTTTATGTTTGCTATTTGCATTCTTTTTTCATATATCAGAGAGCCGGACAATGTCGTAGAAATGCTGCTTTGGCATAATACTCTTGTAAAATGTCTTTTTTATTCCTTTTTTTTTGCTCTTCCCAAGTTTCTTTCAAATAAAAGAGCTGATGTAGGAATGCATTCATTTCATGGGTTATATATATATGTTTGCTGTGGTATCAAACTCCATACAGTTCCAGTGGTGTTGGGACATCCCTGCATTTAATCTGTTTCCTCTCTTTGCTGTGAGCGAAGCTAACTGGCCGCTGCTGTTGTGTCATAATGGTCTTCTGATCCCATCGCTTGAAAGGTCAAACTGCTCCTTTAATACTCACACGCTCACGTGTACAATAAGGCTTCTCTAAAGTTCAGCCACAGCTAATGTGATGTTTTAGCAGTCATGGTGAACCAAATCAGGTTAGGGAAACGTTAGTACAACATCCCTCTGTGTGTGTTTCTTATAGCTGAGCGGCTGTGTAGGGACACGGGAGTCACATGCTGGTAACCGCTCGCTAAGGCTGCCTCAAGGTGGCTTCCTCCAGAAACCAGACACAAGCGGGTGGTACATCATCTGTTTGTGGTGAATAAACACAGACGTTACAAACAACCAATCAATTCGCATCTGAATTCATGTTCTGTGTGAACGAGCTTTGGTTGATGTGCTTCTACACCGAGCAGATCTCATCCTCTGCTACTCATGTTGTTGTTTCTGTTCAGAGGTAAGGCTCCACTGTTCATATGACATGTGAGAATCGTATTAGGACAGACTTGGAAAGGCCTATTTTTATACCCTGTAATTTTACTTCCACTTAGATGGATTGTAGAGTTCCAGTGTATCTCTACCCGAGCAGGGTATCTGGTAGTCTTTCCAGCCCTGCTTCCAGGGCAGTAGTGACAAGGGGGGAGGAGATGTGGGCATGGAGGGGGAGGAGGGGGAGGAGGGTTTGTGTGGCAGTCTGGGACAGACAGACATAATTTAGACCAGAGGTGGAACCTGAGAGGCCTCCAGTCTGACAGGAAGCACTGGCTTAACTCCTGTCCCATTTAGATGACAGGAGGCCCGGCCTGGCTCGGCATGGGCTGGCTTTGATGGGAGCAGGGCTAGCTTTAGCCCACGCCAATCAAGATTCATGTCCAAAAATAGATAACAAGTAACATATATTAACTCAGTGTTAGAAGGAAAGTGAAAACATTTATTTATTATTTCTGACCTGTAAGGATGAATTGTGGTTATTGGGGGTCAAATATCGAGAAATAATACTTTCTTGTAGAGAGTCAAAGCAAAAGGTTGGTACAACTGTCATGTCTGGGAGTTAAATATGGAGCTATTGGTGGCAATTAGCTTAGCTTAGCATAAGAACTTCAGGCATGAGTCAGAGTTGTTGTGTCGTGTTTTTTGGCAAAATTCTGTGATGTAAGTAGTTTATGTAGATTGTGTACTAAACTTCAGCTCCTGTTGATGTACACACACACACACACACACACACACAGACACACACACTTCTACATGACTCTAAACAAAAAGCTTGAAGCAGAAAACCTCGGTGTCATTTTAAACTGTAGCTGATCCTTTGAATCTCAGGTCTAGAAACACATTTTACCATCTCAGAAATACTGCAACCTTTCCATTTATGTCATTTTCAGGTTAATGTAATGTGCTGATAGCCGGCCTATTTATTACATGTGACCATTTGTGTTTTATTGTCTTATGTTTTATCACTATTATTTTATTCTCTCCATTTTATTGATGTAAAGCACTTTGAGTTGCATTTTCTGTAATAACTTAAGGTATGACCTGAAAAATGTTTATATCTTTATATAGATGATGTTAGATGCAAGAACTTCAGTTATATTTGTTCTTCTCATTGAGCACTGTGCAGCATCAGTGTGGTTTGTTTTCCATATAATCTGCAATCTGTGAAAGAAAACTGAAAAACTGAATTAAATATTCTAAAAAATTTGAAAAAACGGTCTAAAATGTTTCAACTTGCGAATTCAAATTTTCATTTGTCAGATCAATGTGGAAAGAGTTTTTAAAAGTGTCCATGTATTGAAAAAAAATGGACCACTCAGCTCAACTCCTCGGCTAGATTTGTGGTTTTTATTTTATTCTAATGCCCACTTATTAGGTATAAACAGTCAAGCTAATTCCAACCCTCCGAGGTAGGTTTCCATACGTAGCTATCCAGATATATGCTGTATGTCTGAGGACTTACATGAGCGCACACAGTGTTTCTCATTTGTTTGGCGATCATGCTGACAGCTGCCCTGTCGGCCCAAGGGATGAAGTAAAGCTGGTAAAATGACACAAAGTAAAAACTAAACCAAAATCTTTAATATAGGTTGATTTCTCAGTTTTTAATTGTTGGATTTTATTTAAAGAATTGGAATGATCGGCGTTACATATGCCCACATTAATGCATTTTCTCTGAAACCGAATGTTCACCAGCCCTGAGAAAAACAACAGCAACTATCAAACTCACATCTTGTTGGGAGCCAGCCCCTGCACTCTTTATGAAACAGTTAGTGATTGACACCATCACTGATGTTCTTGTTAATAAGTCCATAAACACTGTGAGCTGGCTGACTAACAGACTGGAGTCGTGTTAGAGCCTCTGTCTGGCACAGTGGAAAAACAAAAAAGAAAAAAAAAAACCCAACACATGAAGTCTAGTTAACTGCCTCTGCTTTTAATATGGAGTTACAGGGAGAATCTGCTCCTATTAAAATAAAAAAAGCTGCGTTTACAGTCAGGCTGTGTGCAGTTGAGAGAATCACAGTCTAGTCTGGCAGCTTCAGAGACACAGAAGTCCTATAAAATCAGGTTTGTAAGACAGCTTTGTGAAGATTTCATACAATTTTCACGTGAGTTTATGGTGATTTTTTATTATTTAAGTATAGTTTCTACACACTGATGCATGTGTCAAATCAAAGGCACATATATGCAGATGCAAAAACATCACCTCAACTCAGACTTTGAACCTCGTTGTTATACTTAGATCACGTCAGAATAGTGAGCAGTATGTGTGTGTTTTCACAGAGTAGGTCTGCTGTGTGTGTGTGTGTGTCCCTACCAGTGGATTAGTGTGTGTGAGATGTATCCGCTGTTGGCAGGACCTTTCCGTTCTCACAGCAGCGTCCAGGAATTTTTCATCATCCGTTTCCCTGTTTTCGTGACCAAGGGTGTGTGTGATGTCATCTTCATGAATTTCAAACACTATGACGGTTATTCTTCTGATTTGCCCTCTGCTGCTCCCTCCAGAAACGCTGAACCTCCACACTTGCTGCTTTGACAGGAACAGAAGTTGTACCTGGAATAATGCTAACTGTGCAGCTCTGCTCCTTCTTGCTTTTCTTTCCTCGCCGTGTCGAATTACGTGCAGCTGCAACAATCCAGCTTCACCACAAGGATCATTAAAGTTTCATGTAATCTCATTTAAACTCAATGAGGACCACATTGTCACAGGAGGTTTTTGTGTGTGTGTGTGTTTGTTATAGCAGCGGGGTAGCAGAAACTCCACGACGGTCCTGTTGTCGAGTCCTCGAGAAAAACGTGAGTTAACAAGTGCGAGGCAAATGAATATGCAAGCAGAGAGGAGAGAGCCATGAGCGAGCTGAGTGGGACATGGCAGCAGCCCTGTAAAACTGCAAACAGGAACCAGATGAGGTGTGATTAGCGCTGACAAGCTGACGGGCAGCCTTCCCCGTCTGCGCCGCCGAGGAGGGAAGACAACGACATTCTCACCAGCGACCATCATAGTTCGTCATGAGGTTTAACTGCATGAGCGGCACTGGATTTTCATTTGCTGCCCATAATAAATGAAGCAGCATATCAAGGCCCGACTGTGGAGTCCCAGTTGGATCATGGGTGGCAGAACCAATTTGTCACTCATTGGTAAGCATCTGCGGCAACGCTCCGAGTCCAAGAGTTTTTCCTCCTGCTACATTCATTTTCACTGAATAAGAGCATCAGCCTCAAATGGCCTGAAATGAAACATGAATTCATAACCACATTCTGGATCAATTTCCACATTTTCTCTCGGTTCCCATGGCCCAGCTGTGGCAACGTTTCTGAACTCTCCTCCTGAATGGTGCAGCAGTTGCACAATGAAGAGAGCTGCAGCGCGGTCCAAGACGCTGCGCTCGGGTTTGGATCCACAGCGAGAGCTTCCTCGCTGCGAGTCACTAAATAATTAGATTGAAAGACGCAACCCGGATTGGATGGTTCTCACGACCTGTGGAGAACTCTGTAGTGAGACAGTCTGCTGGTGTGTAATCAAATTGGAGATGTTCTTAGCACTTTATGGCTGGCATGACTAAGCTGAAATGGGTTTTTATTGCCAAGTGTCAGAGGATTGGACGTGACTATTCAGCATTTTGTTTGCGATATCCTGACTGGCCTGAGGGATGTTTGAAATGGGATTTAAGGCACACATGTTCTTCTGTTTTTCATCTCAGTAACAGTATAAAGCTTTCAACCGCAAAACTATTAATGGAGTCAAACTGTCACTTTGGTCCAGAATGGAACACAAGCATCTGTTGCAACGCCATTTATACAGATACTTAAGGTCTCCAAGGGATTCCATGAATTCTCACCTTGCACCATTATTAGATCAAAGTTTCACTGGATCCAACAGGACATTGGTTTCTGACTAACAAAACAAATAAAACGACTTACATTCCAGTGTCAGTCTCAGCTGTACTTTACTTTAGTGCTAATTGGAAGATGTTAGCCTGCTAACATGCTATACTAAGAACAGTGAACATGCTAAAATTCATCTATTCAAAAATCCACTCCCATGGACTTGGCAAGATGACGAAAATGCGAAACCTTGCGTACCTCCTGAGACAGGAAGTATAACACTGGACCTGAGTCTTAAACATATTCCAGTACGGATGTGCACGGGAACAACTGCAGATACCAGAGGAGTGTAGTTGTTGTTGTTATACTACTTCTAATCTACTTGGAGGACTCAGCATCTACGTGTGTCAAGTATGTGCTCGACTGTAAAACATGAGGTGTGTCAGAAAAGTTCCAGGACTGGTGTCACAAAAGATATATTTCAAATCCAAACTACAAGTCTTTCCCTTCAAAGTAACCCCCTGGAGTCTAGCACACTTTCCCATCCTTCTCTGCCACCGCCATGCACTCCTGGAAGGATTCTTCCAGGATCCTCCACAGCTCCGTTGTCACAGCCATCTTGATGTCGTCCACGTCTTCCAAACGGGTCCCCTTGATGACCCCCTTGAGCTTAGGGAAGAGGAACAAATCCCACGGAGCCAGGTTGGGTGAGTAGGGAGGTTGCTCCAGCACGGAGATGTTCTTCTCAGCCAGGAACTGTCGGATGCTCAGAGCATCGTGAGCATCATGGTGAAGCAGCCACGACTTGTCCTGCCACAACTCTCGTCTCTTCTTGCGCACTGAATGAAACAAACGGCGCAGGATCTCTTTGTAGACGTGCTGGTTGATCATCTGAAGGGGAAAACTCCTAGTTTGTAGTTTGGGTTTGAAACATATCTTTTGTGACACCAGTCCTGGAACTTTGGTGGTACGGGCACTGCAAGTTTTGAAGTTGTGTTTTCTTAATAAGTTATAGCTCCCCTCTCGACCACTGAACAATTTTAGAATAATTTCTGGTAGTGTTTTATTTTTTTGTACATTATTTGTGCCGGTTGGTATCCCACCAGATCTGTAATTTTGGGTATTTGTGACTGTAGGAATAGGGAGTTGGTGTGTTCCAGATACCCGACCTTATGAATTAAAATCAAGGCTTCACTCTGCTGATGCTGCTAATGCTGTCACCCAGCTCCCCCACCACCCCCAACCTTTAGATATTTTAATCTGACTAGGATTTAAAGTTCAAAAATGTTTGCTGGGGAAGGATCCAAGAGCTCCATCAACAAGCAGAAGCTTTTCTACCAAATCTAACTGTATTTGCTATACATGACCAGTTCTCTGTTGTAACTCCTTTTCAAACTTTATTGCACTCCCAAATATATCAGTATAAACAACTTCAAGTCCAATGGAACTTGTCCTCCATGACCGTGTTGCATGCTGTTGATTGGACTCCATCACATTTAGCAGCTCAGTGTCGTTCTGCTCCAGCAGCAGAGTGACTGACGGGCCTGCTGAGTGCTCTGCTAATGAAACTCATTCCCCTGCACGTCTGTCTCCATGGTAGCTGTGTCTTCACTCTCCGACCCGCCACTGCTCACTACAGCACACATCACAGGTCCCATCAGCTCCAACCGGCTTCTCATACAGCAGGAAAACCTCCTGTAGCAGAGGAGGATGTCATCCAAGACAAGTGGCAAGCTTGTCTGGGTTACAGGCACCCATGTTTCCAAAAAAGCATAAAAAGAAACCATTCACCCCGGCTTAACAAAATGATCGATTCATGATCACAAGGAACCAGTGTGTCTGATACTCCATGATCTCAGCTTAACAAGCTGCTGCACCTTTTTCTCATGACCGCTGAATAAGCACAACATGACGTTGGAGATCATTATCAAAGCAATTTAGTCATAATAACAGTAAAACAAGGCTCGTTATGCCAATATGGTAATGTAATCGCTCTGCAATTTTGACACAGCAATTACATCATGATCACGAAAAACATTAGAAAGAATTACCAGCGTGCATTCCATCACTCACTGCTGGTCATTTACTGTAGGTGGAGAAGCAACTGTCGTGAAGCCTCACTCTCAAACGTGTCAATCTACCGCTTAGTGAGGCCGGGCTTTGACTAATGTCACTTTAAAAACATGCAGGAACTCACTTGCTGACACAAAGACGTTAAGGAGTGACAAGAAAAAAGGCACATTTAAGGAAAATGGCAGGAAGGCAGAAGAGAAGTAGCAGTTAGCTTCAGGTAGACAGTGTCAGGCTGTAGAGACAGGAAGAAATGCCCAGCGGGAGGGCCGGCTCATTATGATATCCTGTTACAGCCGGGAGCAGCCTACCAGCAACAGTTTAGTAGACGTTACTGACTCCATCCTGCTCCCCCTCGGTCTGCCTCTGCTCGTCTGCACAGGACAGTTGCAGGAACACTCATGCAAAAGAAAATGAGAAAGACGCAGACATGTCGCTCTCTTCTTGGAACGCGATCGTCTCTTTTTTTCTTTTTTTTTGTATTTTCCAGCAACTGCTACTTCTTTGTTTTACCACCGCCTTCCCCCTCTCTCTCCTTCCTGGTTTGTGTTCCTTCTCCGTTTTTATTACGCACGATGATTATACATCATTGAGGCAGCCCTACCTTTTCATTTCCATGGAACCAACTCCCAATTACGCTCATCAAAGATGGGGGAGGTGAAGACAGACGGGGGATACAGGTTTTGGTTACAGTTTTCAAACGCCACCAGACTTCCTGTTGCTGAGAAAGAAAGCCTAAGGAAAGTTAAAGGAATGTTTTTCTCCTCTGAAAATGATAGAAGCCAATGTTTTCCAGACATGACGCGCATCTTCAAAATGAGCCTTCAAAGAATGCAGTTAAACTCTCGCAGTATAGTGAGTTGTTTACACAGGGAAGCATCAAGACCGGCGTGACGACACCAGCACAGACGGAACACCTCCATCAGGTTCTCAGGAAAATAAGCAAAGTTGCAAATGAAAAAGCAGAGTTGTTTTTTCCTGATATAAACCCAGATCCACAGCTTTTAATTACAAAAGTTCAACTTGCTGTCATGTGATGACTCACCAGCGCCGAACCATCGCTCCTTTCTTCATCCTTGACTCATTAATCCCACTGGCAGCTACTTCTGCCCCAACAGAAACGGTTGCAATTTTATGTTTGCTATTAGCAGAGGTGCTGAGAGGCTCCAAAACGTAACGAGTTTTTCGACAAAGCCGCAACTTTACGAGTTTTCAGGAGAAGACGGTACCACACAGCAAGATGCCAGGGGAAGCATGTATGTGTGCAGTTCTGTGCATTTAGTCAATTCACTTAAATTCCGTGCCCTGATTTGTTACCACAGACGCCAAACCAAAGTGTAATTGCATGCGAGTTTATGAGGTCTATTCGGTATAGTGGGGTGATTCGGCAAAATGAATGTGTGCGTGCTGCGGGCGAGCATGGTATAGGGATTTTGTTTGTCAGTGGGATACACGCCCACGCCAACGTGCAGACATTAAATGAAAGGCTTACATTGTATAGTTCACTGCGGTAATTCTGTAAAGGTTACGTGGCAGGCGTCAGAGCGGAGTGAGAGTTTGTCTGCCCTGTCTGTGTTTTCTCCCATTTATCACCAAATTATGTGAAACACTTCAGGGTTTCATTTAATCAAGTCATTATTCGGGGTTCAGTAAATGCCATCCAGCAGTCAGGAGGCAGACGGCGGGAACAGCGGTCCAACAGCAAAGCAGCGGTTTACAGATTGAGTTTGTGAAATCATGAAATCTGCTAAACAAATATTTGATCGTTGTATGAGCTCAGCTAGCAGAGGCCGGACGGTGCTGCCGGGAGGGATGCACTTGATCCTCACCACATTATGCAGTGACATCATGTGAATCAGGGTGGAGTCAGCAATCCCCAGTAAAAGAGTCATACATACCTCATTCATAACTTTTTGAGGCGCTGCCACATATTAAGCCTGTTTTTGTAACTTAAGACAGAAGTTGTCAGCTGGGATTTTATGAAGATGCTTTAAAACGGCAACTGCTTGCATTAAAAATGGGAGGGTCTGTTTACTAGAGATATGAAGGGAGACAGAGCATGCATAAAAAAATCACTATTCACACATACAGCACGGGGCTGCATGGTGGGGCAGTTGGTAGCACTGTTGCCTCGCAGCAAGAAGGTCGCCGGTTTGCCAAGACCTTTCTGTGTGGAGTCTCCATGTTCTCCCCGTGCAGCGTGGGTTCTCTCCGGGTTCTCCAGCTTCCTCCCACACAGTCCAAAAACATGTTGAGGTTAATTGGTGATCCTAAACTGTCCGTAGGTGTGAATGTGAGTGTGCTTGGTTGTCTGTCTCTAAGTGTAGCCCTGTGATAGACTGGTGACCTGTCCAGGGTGTCCCCTGCCTTCACCCTGAGTCAGCTGGAATAGACTCCAGCCCCCTAATGAGGACTAAGCGGTGTATAGATAATGGATGGATCGACATACAGCATGAAGCAAACAAGAGAAGTGAGCACACTGCGATGCAATATCAACACAATCTCAGTTGTTTCAGTAAAATATTTACTCTTGTAAAAAATGTGATTGTGACACAGTTGCAGCAGTAATCAGGAGGTACAAAAACAGGCCATAGTAGCACTAATCAGAGATCTGCAGAGGTCGTCCTCCTAAAATGGACGATATTTGCACAATGTAGCTCTGAAAAATAGACAAGTACTGCATATTTGACATAGAAGTAGGAAATCGGATTTTTAATGAACGTTCAGACAGTGTGAAGGACATTGCGTAATGTCAACCTCTGTGGACATCATCAACAAATAAAAACTGCTCTTCAGCACAAATTTTCAGGGTTAAACTTTGCTAAACACCATCAGAAGAAGCCGGACAAATATTAGGAACACAGTCTTTGGTCAGATAAGAATAGAATAAATTTGTTTGGCTAACATGGGGTCTAGGTTGGCGGTTCGATCCCCCGTCCCTCCACAGTCGAAGTGTCCTTGGGCAAAATACACTGAACCCAAAGTTGCTCCCAATGGCAGGCAGCAGCTTGAATGGCAACTCTGTCACCACTGGTGTATGAATGTGTGTGAATGGATGAATGAGGAACACACTGTAAAGAGCTTTGGATAAAAGCGCCATATAAGTGCAGACCATTTAGTATGTTGAACCTGCCCGCCATAGTCCTGACAGTGATAGGGGTGTGATGACGCAGGGCTGCAGAATGCAATGAGGAGATGACATGTCTAGATGGTACCATGAATGTTTGTGGACTTACCAAGATACTGACCAATAAGATGACTGTCAGTCTGCAGAAGCTTGGCAGAAGAGGAGTATTCCAGCGTGACAACCATCCAGAGCATCCTGCTGAAATCACACAAGAGTTTCTGAAGAAGAAAAAAGTGAAAACTATGACCTGGCCAAGTATGTCGCCTGACCTGAATCTACCAGAGCATTTGAAGCGTTGAGGTATTTTAAAGAGAAAGTGGAGGTGATGCGACACAACGCCTCCGGCACAGAGCAGTTAAAAAACAAAACTTTCCCTAAACAATGTCATTAGACTTCTCCAGAAATGTGAACACCATGTAAGTGTGTGTGTGCAGAAATCAATGTTGTCTTTATTTTACTTCACACTTCAATTATGTTATATAGGAAAGCATCTTCAAGGAGACAGGGTTTATGGTTTGAATGGAAGTAATGAATGAATCCAGAGTAAACATAGACATAGAAAATGAGCCTGAAAGCTGTGATGTTTTATTATTTCTGCTTTAGTAAAAATCAGTCATCTCTCTTTCCTGCGTAATTAGTTTGTCCCACTCAAAATAGATGATTTGAGAAGTAAAACTATGAATAACTTGGTTTAAATTTGCTAAATTCTTTTTAATAGATGTCGAATGTTCATTCTAGTGGCGCACAGGGCTGACTGAAATGTGAATAAAATCTCAACAGAACTGTAAATCCTACTTCACTGATTAACTAAAATGTTTTGGTGAAGTCGACACAAGTTTTTAGAACTTTCAAAGTAAACTGATTTTATTTTATTTTTTTTTACTTTACTTTACACAAATACACATGCCGGGTAAGTTTATGTCAAGTCAACTTTAACTCATCGAGGATGCTCATTATTGCTCGTCTCCGTCGAGCCCTTTGAGAGCCACCTGGGCCGACTGACTTCCAGTGGGGTTAAATAAAATGATTGTTCAGCCTTTTCAGACTTACTGGACTAAATGGATTAGCTCCTGATAATGAGAATAGTCATTTAACTCAGGAAAATGTACTCACCTTTTTCCATCTGCTGTGTGGGATAAAGGATTCTTAGGGCCAGTGTGCATCATGTAATGAATTAGTAGTGATGCAGTTTGGCCAGAGTTGTTCCTGAGGGCTTCATTAAAATCTCCTAAAAATCAGCTTCAGATGAGCGTCCACGGTCTCTTAATGGACTCAAGGACAATTAGAGGGAATGTTCTAACCCTGATTTTCACCCTGTTGTCATTCCTCTGACATCTTTCGCCCTTAGTCTGACTATCTGGAAACATTCCGCGGTGCTCTGCTACGTTATGAGCTTGTAAAAGGCCCAATCAAACATCTTGTAGGTTCTGACACCTCTGTTTGGACACATTTCTCTCTCTGCTGTTGTTTTCTGTGCTTACACTGCCAGAGGCACTTGTCATGATGATGTGTACCTCTCTCTGGCCTGGGAATGGTTTAGCATGGTAATTAGTGTTTGTTAGCGGCGCTGAAGACATAAGAAGAGGCACCTGGTGACAAGCCTGCATTAACACACACACACACACACACACACACACCTGGGAGGCCGAGGGAGGAACAGCTGGTTTCCAATGCTGAGTTCAAAGTTTCGGCTGCATTTTTTTTCCCCCTCTTCGCCGCCATGAGAACACAAACAGGCGGGTGACCACTGTCTCGCTCCCTCCGGATAGTTAACCGGGACGAGAAAGAACCGAGAACGTGTTCGATCCGCGCTCCCCCCGTTCAACACATAAAAACATCTCAACAATGACGGTTCATTTCTGCTATAATTTTCTGGGACCAGAAGCTTTCCAGCAAACTATGTAATTCCAGCAGCTCCAAACCTGTCATTTAACCCCCTCAACTGGTTTCAACCAGCTCGACGGGACTTTCTGAGAGACAACAGAGACTCACTGACTTAAAGCAAAAGCTCTGCCGTTTCAGCTCAGTTGTGGTTTCTGGGCTGAATGGGAATTGTCAATAAGAAACATTGCTATATATCTAAATTATTCCTGAGTTTTGTTTCTGTAATTTACCCCAACTATATGCACAGAAAAATATAAACTATAATGACAACGTATTGGAGCAGTTTGCAATAACATCATGTAAGCTTTAAGGTAACACTGTCCTCAGCTTCCAGCTACTAATGGGCTGTTTTCCACTGCAGAAACGTGCGAGCTGTTTTATGGCGGCCTCGACTTTTGAGCGTGTTCCAGTGCATGAGTTGCCTCCGTAGAAACTCTTCCAGGGGAGAAAAAGTACTAACTCCAGCGTAGGGCCTTTTATACAGAGCTAAACATATGCAGCGTTTGGTTGAAGCACCATTTTTCTGTCCTTTCCAAACAGCAGTCTGACTTCTTTAACCTCGCCATCAACTACAAACACTTCACCATACAAGCTAATATCACAAACTTCCATTTTTCTATTTCCTACGAGCTCATAGACCTTCAGTTACATCTAGTAACTCTCAGTTTTGGTTCACTGCAGCAGTTGAAGCTGTTGCAGCAAAATCACAAAAGCTAACAGCTACGCTACAACATGTCAGAGGTCCAGTTTTGTCCTTGTCTTTGTATCCTCAGAAAGTAGATGCTAGTTAGTCTAACGTACTGGTGGTGGCTCAGATTTTCTCTTGACTTTATTTACAGGATACCAAATAGGAAGGTTTAACTCGCATTAGCTCTTTGCTAGTTGCCAAGATTATCAAAACTCACCAGTGGGGAGGAAACTAAACAATGGGGAACAACAGTCTTTTTTTTAAAAATGTGTTTCATTCAAATATTTAAGTATCACATTGGAAAAAGTTAATGGAAATGTGAAACTCGCAAAAAAAACAAACATTTGCTTCAGGTGGTTTTTGACTTTTTGATTTAGATTTATTACACATACTGGGAAATGGAAACATTTTTTCTGAATAAGTTTTGACGTCGTGACATTTAACTCACATGACCGATTGGCTGTTTCTACTTAATTTGCGGTCTTCCTCTATGAACAGCATCAAACATGATCAAAAATCAGCTGACATGAAAGAAGAATTACAACGTTCCTGAAGACTTCTCTCCATTTTCCTCCAGTGGATTCTCAAAAACCAGCTTTTTTCCAGCTCCATTTATTATGTTTATTATGTGTAACGTGGTGTGTTTGGCCACCGTCTAATGACACCACGCTGTCTAGTTTGTTCATTACAAAGCAGGTAAAGGAAACAAGCCCGATTCACATTTTCTTTCTGTCTTTCTTTTTTTCTGACATTTCAAAAGCTGGCTTCAAATTCACTTGACTGTTACATGCTAACATGTTAGCATCCTAGCTAAATAAATGCATGAGTCAATTGGAATTTAATTGATCCTGATGGATAGTTTGGTTGCCCAGACACATCGGATGGTGTCCACACATCAGCCTCTTTGGATGCCCACCTGTATCACAAACAGGAAAAAAAAACAACAGCAAAAACTGCTGAAACATCTGCAGGATCTATAAATGACAGTAACATTTATAAGATCTTAGATGTTCGACTGCACTATTTTACAGTCTGTGTGTGAAACATCAACACAGCAGCGTCTAGTGTGTATAAAGGAACAAGTCCAAACTCCACCAGTGGGTTATAGATCAGAGGGAGACCCAGACACAGGTGATGGTGTTTGTTACTTCCAAATTTGATGCCCTGATAAATGTGTTTTGTTCTTTTTACTACATATATGTTGATTTCGATAGTTGAGGCCTTGTCCACACGTAGCAGGGTTTTTGTAAAACCGAATAACCTCCCCCCTCTGTCTAGAAAAAAACTAACCGCGTTAGTGCGTTGTTAAGCACATCCATATTCTAGGTGAGGATGTAATAACTCTGATGACAGGAGCGACGACCAGGACATACGGAAATTGTCGCGCCATTCCTCCAGGAGTACGATTTCCGTCTCAAAGTTCTCCCACCAGCTGGCAGCGCGTCCCGATCTGACCCAAAACCGGCGTCTTTGACGGAGAACGTGCCTCGGACATGGAATGGCAAGGTGGCAGAAAATAACCGTCGTTAACGTCGTCCTTCGCCTGCGTTCTTGTACGTGAAGCGGTATCTGGGCCTGGACCAGAGACACTGAGGGCATCCACACTGTTTCCAGATGTAAACACAGGTCGTATATGTGACGTCAGAACATATTTTGTCGCAGGCCGTGATGTTTCGAAACCTAAAACCCTGGTTATTGATGTCCACATATAGACGCATAAACGGAGGATTCGCTGATCTTCACTTTGGTCGGAGGTTTTTGAAAGAATTGTTTTAATGCCGTAAATCTGCGTTTTCATGTGGATGACAGGAAACATCGTAGAAAAATGTCTTTGTTTTGTGAGATACCCTGCTACGTGTGGACAAGGCCTTAGAGTCCATGTAATTTCATGAATACATTCATAAGCAGTTTAATGTGGAAACATCTATATGATTGTATCTGCGTGATATTCCGTATCATCAGTTGGAGCCAAAACGTCCTTTTCAAACACAGTCATGTGTGAGAAAAAAACAAAAAAGAATTAATTAGACTGAACTTGACTTTAAGACACAGAGCACAAACAAAATACTTCTCATGTTGAGGAGAGACGAGCGTCTTTGTTAAAACTCCTTCACTCTGTATCACCACATGGACCGACATTTATAAAATCATTACACAGCAACTGTGGACGAGCGTCTGTCCTCCGGCTCAGCTCGCAGACTGCTGGAGTGTCTGGGACAGTTTTTGTAGGTCTATCATTTGAGCTGTGCCAACCTTCTGAAGCCTCTCATCTTCCCTCGGTTTCTCCATTCATTTTATCCTTATGGCTGTGTTTCAGCGCCAGCTCATAATGGCCACGCCGCTAAACATAGATCCCTGACGTTTACATAAACAGAGACAGAGGTGAACATTTGCATGAGTTAAAGTTTGAGGGTAAGCCTGCAGGCTCCTCGCGATTTTAAAGGGAAAAAAAAAGGAGCTCCGTTTCATTTGTTGAGGCCTAACTGAAGGTTTAACAAGTGCCATAGCTTGACATTATAAATCACAGTGGGACTTGGGACTCTTGGTGGGCCCAGATCCACGCAGAAGACTCTCGTCATCACATGTTGTAATGCACAGATAGAGCTGGCAATGTCCACCGTCTCATTTGTTCAACTCCAGTTTTTGCTATTAAGCAACCCGCGAGGCCACATTGGCATATACTGTGTCTGAGCATTAATAGCATTTAGAAAATGACACGCTGTACATGCCAGCTCCTCAGCCCATAGGAAGCTTTGGCGTGGAGCGGCCAGTGACGCTGCCGCTCATAAGCTCACTGTTTCCATTCCAGCAGAGCACGATGACGTCAAAGCCGGAGGTGCCAAACTAGAAAGTTATAGGTTTAAATCTATTATAGTCTCAAACTGTTATTGGTGCAAACATTTAAGCATAAATTCACATTAAAAAGGCTCCTGGTGACTGAACTAAACCAACAACTATGTCAAAGATTATATGGCATTCACAGGTGGTAATTAAAGGCCGCATTGTAAAAGGAGTGCAGAGAGAGTGATGATCAGACACGTGCTTTAAAAGGTCAAACTGCTGGAAGAACGGATTTTTATTGTTTCTTGACTTTTGCCTCGTATGTAAAGCTGATATAGTTAATAATAATGACAGCAAACAGTCACTAAACACAGCAGACACTGAGCGACGTTAGCCTGCGTTGGTACTGTTGGTGTTCCTCAGCCAGTCACTAATGCTAATTGTCTGGTATTTACCACAAGGTAGGTCACAACACTTTCAAATGTAATGAAATGTCTGCTATTTACCATACAGGCTGAAGCCTTCACATTACTTTAACAGTCTTAAAAACCTTCCCGGGACAGTTATGAAGCAAGTATGGCTCACTCAGGCTGCTGGAGATGTAGCGGATGTGCAGGTATGAATCTTTATTTTAAGAAATAGAAAGTGAGCTCTACTTCTGGTTTCTGTTTGCAGTTCAGTTATTTCCTCATTAATTCATATTAAAAGGTCATGAATGCCACACAAATTAAGAGTGGACTTCCTTGAAAATGGTGTACAGATAATTCATAAAACTTCTAAATATTAGTCGTTTTGCTTTTTCTGGCCCCAACTGCTAACTGAAGCCAAAAATGAAGTCAACGTGGAAATACAGTTTCTCAAATGGCCACTTTTTGTTTCTTTTTTTTAAAATTTTTTTTATTTCATTCATTGAGTTAAAACAACTAAACATGACACAAACATTCCTACCTGCTGAATGAAAGGGAGCAGAAAGAAGAATAATCTTGTGTTATCTGCCCCCTTTACCCAAAGAAATACATTTACAAAAAACTTAAAATTACAAAAAGCATCAACAACAACACAATAAACAAACCAACAAAAACATTTATAATAACATGAAACAGCTGTTCTTCAGAGCCAGCAGTCACATTTTACTTTAGATACATTTTCTTTCATACGCTTAAAAAAACAAAAGAAAATTTGATTATTGACTTGTCTTTACAATCAGACATAATTTACATATTTCCTCAACATACTGGCTTTAATTGTAAATATTGATTTTGATTCTTTGATTTCTTTTGAATTTGTTTGTTTTTTTAAGATCTCAGTTCCTTTTAGATCATACCTACTTTGTCTTTTATCAAATCTTTTCAGAAAGTTTATTGGTGATAGATAGATAGATAGATAGATAGCTGTGCAGGGGATGAATGTGTATATAAGTAACCTCTTTTTAACATTAGTCATATTTAAAGGTGTTTATGTGGTAGAAACCTTTTTTTGGGGGTGTTGTTGATTCAGTGCTTGTAATTAAAATGTATCCAGAGGGGACATCTTGTTTTCCTACAACAATAAATCCAAAAACAGTATAAAATGAAACTCTTGACCAGCAGTTGTTTATGACTGTCCACACATGTAGACCAGTGTATTGTCTCACCTGAATATTTACATCTTTTCTGATAGACTTTCTTCTTGTTTTCTGTCCCTAACACCATGCATCCTTCTTATAGGAGGCGATTGTCCTTAATTCTTGGAGGTCATTGCACTTCATAGGCCTGAGCTACAGAAAAACATCTCCATGATGTAAATAGGAGTCGTGTCCATTATGGTGCAGCTGTTTCATTCACAGTGTGTGTGTGTGTGTGTGTGTGTGTGTGTCTGTATGCGTCACTGATGCTTCGTCAGAGTGCGTGACATGTGTTTAAGCTTAACAAGCAGCTCTTTGAATGTTTACCAGCAGCGTTTTGTTTGTCCTGCACGGCTCCTCGCTTTCATTCTCTGTTTGCAGAAGGAAGGAAAAAGAAGAAGCAGAAGAAGAAGAAGAAAGGGATGAAGGGATGGGACAGAGAATGGACAGGGGAGGAGGGACGAGTGCTCATGTCAGCAGAGGAGTGGCGACAGATAGAGGGCAAATATTTACCATGCTGTCCGCTGGATACCCCCCCCAACCCCGGAGGAGGCTGCTTAATGAAAGACGAGGGCTGTTCAGAGGAGGGTGTGGTGCTTCAATTAGCAGCAGACAGTAGTTTGTGTACAAACACTCGGCTACTGTGGTGGTCGGTGGCTGTAGGTGTGTGTTAATTAAAGCATCTTGTGCATGTCTTCGCTCCACAGTGTGGGCCTGAAATCATGTAGGTGCTGCTGCATGGTGGGAGGAGGTGTGTATGTGTGTGTGTATGTGTGTGTGTGTGTGTGTGTGTGTGTGTGTGTGTGTGTGTGTGTGTCGGGGGCAGTTGAGCGTCTCCATTATGCAAATAGTGTTTATGTTGTCCACCAGGAACCCCCGGAGGGATGTTTAGACAGAGGCCTTCATCAACTAACGCTGAAGCCATTAGCACCAGACACACAAACACGCCTGGATGCATACAGTACACACACACACACACACACACACACACACACACACACGCGCACACCTAAACACACAACTTTCATTCTTTATCTTTTTCTTTCTTCTTTTTGTTCAGCTGTTTAAGGGAGTAGCAGGACGATAAAGAAAGGAGCCAGGCACAAAAACACATTTCAAGATAACCCTCATATCAGTAAGTGTGTGTGTGTGTGTGCGTTGGAGGGAGGACAGGAGGTGTTACTCTACAAAAGCCTTACCTTACTTTTACAAAATATAAAAAAATCTAAATAAAAGAAAAACAGCCCCTAAAAGTGGCCGTAAGTCTGCGGGGATTCCATCCATCAAACACAATACTATTCTCTTTATGTCACTATCACTACACGCAGCTTTCATTTCCCTAAATTTAATCAAAATCATACCCACACAAAGGCCCACAAACAGGCATCGCAACCCGCAAAGCATACAGCGTGTATTTCATGTATGGTCTGTGCAGTCAGATGAATGCTGCGGGTGGACAAAACGGCTAATTGGAACTGGCAGCGAATTAGCGAGTGCGAGCCAGCGTTTGGGGGAAAATAAGAATAAAGAGATTGGAAGAGGCACGTAATTGCCCCGGGGTGCATTCTGACATCAGAGGGCAGTTTTTCCTCTTTTTGTTCCCCCTGTTTGTTTTGTAACCGTTATATGTTTAGCTGCGGTGGCTCCTGTCGCCAGCAGAGCGGCGTACAGCTGGATACGCCACTTTGATCTAGACTTTCTAATCGGACTTTGTTTACTCTATTTATGTATTTTACATGCCGTTGTTTGTTGATATTGTGCGCCCGCGGGGTTTCCTCGTCTTTGTCCTGCGCTGTCGATTGTGCTCTGAGGTGAGGCTAAAAATACTTTTCCACAGTGGGGGCATTTCAGTTCACATTTTATTGTCCCACAAGAGGAATTCTAAAACAGTATAGTAAGTGGGATTACAGTGAACACAATGCACAGTAACAGGCTAAGAATGAGGAACCCTGGTGGTATTCTAGCGTTATGGTGTTCCAAAAGTCCTCTAAAAGCTTTGTATTGGGCCTACAGATTGTTGCTACATGTTGTCCAGGCATCTGTCGTGATCATATAAATTTGAAAGTTAGCCGTAATCATATGACAATTAAAAAGAACGTCTTTTTTAAAGTGTCATTTGCAACACTAACACTTTTCACCAGTTTTGTATTTAAATCTGGCGCCTAACTGATTCCCTTCCCATTCTTCTCTTGACTTTCTATTACTGGAAACACGTCTGATCTTCTTCTGAGTAAACTGTGGTGCTACTCGGCACGAAACAACAGCTCATGAATCTATTGTTTGTGTAAAAATGAGTCAGCTCTTCTTCATTTTTTCTTTTAGTGAAATTTTGTAAACATCCAAAGCAGTGACAGCCTAAGATTTAAGTCAATACCAGCAGTTTCTGTCTTTACAAAACCACATCTTGAATAGTTTCATGTGTCATAGGGGAACATCTTTCTTTCAAGAAATATAGGTGGAGTATATCAAAGGGAAATTCTGGTTTCACACAACCCAGTTCTCATTTTCTGCACTGGATTAATACACGCAAAGGAATGATTTGATCTTCTTGGGAGTAGTCTTATTTGCCTTTCTGCCCAGAATTAGACGAGAAGATTGATACCACACTTGCTTGGGTCTGTTAAATACGATGCTGGAGTGAACAGATGGATCACTTAGCTTAGCATAAAGATGTGAGGAGTGGGAAACAATAACAACAAAAACAATCCATCTGAGTTGGACTTTATATCTTGTTTGTTTAAACCATACAAAGTGCAAAAAAGCTTTGGTTTTGGAAGCGTTAGATTGTTTTCCCTGGTTTCAGTCCGTATGCTAAGCTAAGCTAGCCATATGTAGGCTGTAGCTGATGATCAGTTTCTTACCTAGCTCTCAGCAATCCAAAAGTAAATAAACATGTTACTTGAAACTGTTCCTGATTTCTATTGGTATGAAGAAACATGTACTGTTGGGACGGACGTGGCACCAGAAAAATCTGGATCCTTCAGTAACCGTCAACCTGTGAAGGCGACTCGACTGGTTTGATCATTAGGAGTGTTATAAACCAATGAAAAGGCTCTTAAAAGCAGTTCTAAAACAGGCAGGTATCCAGTGCAGAGACTTCAAAATTGGTGTAATGTGTACTCTCCTTCTGGTCTTGGGTTGAGTAAGACGTATGTGCTGAAACATCTGAAGTGGGGATGCATTCTTCTCGGGGAGACCCAGTCGGAGAGCAGTACAAAAGTGAATCCTGCAGATAATTAAAGCAACTAGTTGTGTCTCTGTTCTGAGCTAATCGCACCCTGGCAATGTTCATCAACTGATAAAATGCTTCATCATGGTAGGCCTTAAAACTCAGATTTGGCTCCTCTGTGGTGTGGATGGGAGGCTGGATGTTGTTGTTGTTTGTCGTGTCAGAAACCGCACACAACGAAAGCTTTGCGTGCATTCACTGCAGTGTGACTCAAACACAGCACCTGCAGAAGAAACTGGGCAGTGCATAGATGGAGAGTGTTTGAAGTGCTGAGATGTGATTGGTGGAGTGAAGCTCATCTGCATCCTCCTCCTCCTCGCTTCCCCTTCTTGTGGTTTCTGCTGTTGCTCGGACAGAGCAAAGCCTGAGAGGGTGTTTCTGGTTCTGTTTATCGGACTCTTATCAGGACGTCTTCCTCTTTCCTTCCTCTAGTGCACCACTTGACATGGGATGCCCACCGCACTATGTTTAGAAAAAGGGGGTCTTAGAAGTGAGGTGACTGACTCATCAGCCTGCAGAGTGATTTACTCACACAACCGCCACACACACACACACACACACACACACACAATGTCCAAGTGTGCAGCCTGCAGCCCTCAGGTACTCTAAACACACACATGCCATGTTGCGTGCTCTCCCTGTGTTTAGTCTTAAAAAGTCCAGGAAACGCCCCTCCTTTGAAGCTCCTGAGAAGCCTGAGTGTGCCTTCCAGCGTCTTCCCTGCTCTGGGTCTCGAGCTGCTGCGGCCTATATGGATCCAGTTAGAGCCTCGCTATAGGAACGTTCATATTTTGTCTTTATGGGCATGTAAAACATTCTGTTTATATTATAATGCACCACAGAACGGTCTATTAGCCGTAATAGGCTCTTTGGCAAAGCTCCAAATAATGAATAAAATAAACAGTGCGCGTATTCATCTCCGTCACAGGCAGCCCGGCCGAACGGAGTAACCAAGAAACGCTGAGACGCAGGCGATAAAAGCGGTTTAAAGAATAATTCAGTCTTGAATTGAATTAGCTGCGTAGCCTCAAGCGGTGCAGAAAGAACACATAAAACATGAGATTTGTCAGATGCATTTCGTTTGCTATTGGGGCTGCTCAAGTTCCTGTGGCCACTTTTACACTGGGCTTCAGGAGAACGCAAAAGTACTGGTCTGTCCTTAATAAGACTTTTAAAATGTCCTTTTAATGCACTGCTGCTAGATTCAGGGGAAGACAGATTGTTTTAGTACTTTGATAAGAACAGGAGAGCTCCGTTACAGACGTCTCAGTAACACAGATAAGACCGTGTGCTGCTCAAAGAAATAACTAATAAAGAAATATGTGGGCAGGATGTGGCACCGTTTGGTTTCTGACTGTGAAGGTTTTGACTCTTTGATGTTTAAATATGTTTTTTTGTTTCAGTATTCACAATGATTATCCAGGCTTTCTAAGTGTGACAATGAATGATCAAAAGCAGCATGCACGGGACTTTTTGTGGGACTTTTTCAGGAATTCAGCAACTTAGGAAGTTTTGGAGTCTTTTTAGTCTCATGCAGTGCGGCTTGTAGCTTAACCTGACGATTATGATATTTAACAAATCATTTAACTGCAGTTGATAAACTGTGACTCTGAGATGAAGTGCATAGCATGACTTGCTGTTTGATCCCGATCGATTCTGTATCCGTGTCGGAAATCAGTTATAATTACCGTAAATTCCAGACTATTGCACGCACCTGAATATTAGCCGCACCCGCTAACTTTAAAAAGAAAACAAGTTTTGTACATATACAGGTCGCACTTGTCTATAAGCTGCAGGTGTCCACGTTGTAACATGAGATATTTACACAGAAAGATTTTTTTAACTTTTATTTAAATACGTACCTTAAATGCTTTTTTCCAAACAGTGCCTGTAACACAGCTGGTTAAGAAAATAAAAACGACAGTATCCTACCAGGAAAAGTCATTGATCGCTATCTTCATCGTCCTCCTGCACTAAAACCACTAAAGTCGTCTTCTTCAGTGTCGGAATTGAACAGCCTCAGAATGACTTCGTCACACACTTCCTCAGTCTCTCTTTCGTTGTCGCTCTTGATGTCACTTTGGTCTCGAGGCAAATTTGTAAAAATCCATAAATTAGCCGCATCATTGTTTAAGCTGCAGTAGATAGCGATCAATGACTTTTCCTGGTAGGCGACTGTATTTTTTATTTTTCTAACCAGCCGTGTTACAGGCACTGTTTGGAAAAAAGCATTTACGTATTTGATTAAAAGTTTAAAAAATCTTTCTGTGTGAATATCTCATGTTACAACGTGGACACCTGCAGCTTGTAGACAAGTGCAGCCTGTATATGTACAAAACTAGTTTTCTTTTTAGAATTAGTGGCTACGGCTTATATTCAGGTGCCCCAATAGTCTGGAATTTACGGTAATTTTCCTCGGGGATTCCAACTATCTATTAAAGCGAGAATGTTGGCAGTTATTTTATGTTATTTGTTTGTCTTGTCAGGAACCAGAGCTCAGCACCACTCAGCCATGTGACCGGTCCAGTACCTTCTTTGTGAGGTTGGTCCAGATTTCTGGGACTGCTGTGGACCAAAACAGGTGCTTTGTCTTTCATGAATCACTGTGAGCTTCCCAAAGAGCTGGCTTGAATCTTGCCCGTGTCACTGCTTTATTTTCAAAGTGGAGACACACAGAGACAAACGTTACGCACTATTATCCCATAATTAGAGCTGCTATAAAGAGTGGCCACACCCATTGATTCAGAGTCTTCACCACACCCTTCAAACCTTCAGGTGTGTGGCGCTGGGTCTGTATTAAACACAGTATCATTAAGTCTTTGAGTACGTGTGGCTCCTCTTCAGAAACTAGAGCAGAAAATCATATTGAGCGTGGCACTCTTTGACTTTTCCAACTTTTAAGACAGAGACAACGTCAGTGCAGCTTCTGTGCAGCTCTGAGCGAATCCAGAGCCACCGGTGTGACCTCTGTGATGGCAGATAAGGCTTCCTGCAGTGAGACAGACAGAGACATAGGAAAAGGAGAAACCCTCGAGGAAGACACCCAGAAATAAACCGGACGAGGGGACGCTTTGCGCCATCAGATAAGCGCTAAACACATAAACAACAAAAGCAAAAAATCCCCCTTCTTTCCCTCTCTTCAAAGCACACGGGTGCACGTGAAGACTCTTGTGCAGGAAATCGTACGAGCGCGCGCACGTGCACACACACCAGTGGGTCAGTGCACGTGAGGCAGCAGATAGGAGCGGTTAAGGGTCGTGCCCGGGGGAGCCAGCCGTTCCTCTGGCCTGTCTGGAGATAAGACGCTGAACACTCCTCAGAAAATCCCCCGTTTCTCCTCCCCTACACTCGCCTGCTCCTATCTCCTGCTCTGTCCTTGCTCCCTCCTCCCCTCCCTCATTATCTCCTTCACCTCCTCCAGTCAGGACAGCCAGGTGCCTGCCAGGCAGCAGGAAGAAATTACTAATTATTTTCCATATTAACACGTTTTTTGTGTGTATGATGTCCTACAGCTGGTAACTTGTCTGTGCCTGTGTAAATGGAGCCTGTATGCATTAGAATGGGAGTCCACAGAGTTCAAAGCAGGGATGAGGAAGCAGGAGATCGACGTACGCTGCAAAAAAAGGATGTTTCTAACTAATTATTTGAACAATGTACTGATATTTTAAAGATCGTCCTAAACTGGTAAAAATGTCCTCATCGAAAGTCTGCATTTTTATTAATGATAAGTTGTTCTTTTACAACATTTGACATAATATTACGCTATTTTTTTTCTTTTTTTCTTTTATTTTGACAGATATTTTCTGTTATTTGAAAGAAATCTTATGGTTTCTTAAGGATTATAAGGGTGATATATTAAAACCACAAAAAATATTAATTTATATGTTGACTGTAAAACAAACAAACAGAAAAATGGATAAAACTGTAAATAAGAATCCACATCAGGGAGAAAGAGGACAATCTGAGTGGTAAAATCAAGGCAAGTGGACTTGATTGACTTTCTTAACGACGTGTTTCCTCTCAAACTCATAATATGTGCACATCAGCTCTGCCAGGAGCTTTTTAATTGCCACCAAAAGCAGCTAAATAAGCTGAGAACCAAATCATTTATTCATAATAATATATTATTCAAAATTATTGTATTTTCAGAAGTTGCACATGTACTTTCTTTTGGTGTGAAAATGTGTGCACACTTTCTAATCTGTTGGTTTTAGCATTTATTGAGGTAATGTTCCTACATGTGCAAACACACTTTTGACAACTCTATGTTGTAGGTTGTCCTCAATCTTTCAGCAGTTTAGGAAACTTTCTGTATACAATGAATTCAAATCCCCCCCCCCCTGTTGTTTGTTTAACTAATACAAGATAATTCCTCCTCTCCTCTGAATGCTGAGGTCCACTCTGACAGTGTCTGAGTTGATGCACCGTGGCGGCATGACAAATTCCTCCATGTTTTGTCAGTTAGTGTGGGGCCTTCAGAACGGTGACCCCAGACTCACCTCTGTGCGCAACGCTGGGCCCAGGGAACCCACTCGGCCCCAATAATGAGATCATTACCAACAGTTAATTAAAAGCGATGCGTCTTCTAAAGCTTTGCCCCATATCGCATTGTGTCCAAACAATTGCGTCCCTTGTGGACGACCAAGGATGAAAGGGTGAGCCAAATGGAGGAGAACGCCCATTGTCCTTCTCCTGAGAAACTGTCTTCCCTCGCTTTTTGCCTTTCAATGAATTCTTTGTGTGCGCGCCGAGGTCCGGGGCCAGTCCTCTGGGGTTCAGAGGGACAGAGCTATGCCAAGCCGAGCCCAACCGGGCCGGAGCTTTGGGGATGGACGGAGGCCTGGTGACTGTGGGGAGAGCAGAGGGGCGGCCTTGTACTCCTAGACAGCAAAACATTCATCTAGTCCAGCAATTTTCTGGAAAGACACGATGATTTCTGGTAAATCAGAGTTTCATATCACCTTCATTATTGTTTTGCACCAAAAGCTTTATGTTTTCTTAATTTGAGGATAAAAACTGAAACATGCTGTTTGGTAGCTCCAAGGGCAATGAAGCAAACCAGACTTAACAATCTAATATTTACAAAAAGGCCATATAGTCCCAGTATACCTGCATTTTAAACACTTTCCAGCTTTTAATTCTACTACAAAATACAAACTTGATGTGTGAGAAGGTTTCACCTCCAGACACCCTTAGAAAAAAAAGCCCAAAACAACCATCCACCAGTCATTTCTCCCTCTCTCTCTATCTGTCTGCATGATAACACTGGCGGACACATGTTCCAGAGTCGGAGGCTCTCATTCGTTATCTGCTGTGTGCTTGCTGTTCACCAATAAAACCTTGGGAGAGGAACAAGAGAAGCACGTCAAGGATATCTCCTGGTCCGGTGCCATTTCCCCCCTATCTCTGAGACCATGTCTGGATGACCTTGGAAGGACCCTGAAAGGATGCCGTCTGTCCTGAGAGAAGAAAACTAGACAGAAAATCATACAGCTGCTGTGATGAAACACTGCTTCACTGTTGGACGAATGTTGCATTAAAGTGACTCCTGATTAAAGGCTGCACTGTGCAAGTCTGTCTGGAGAAGTCCAGCCTTTGAGGCTTTATTTACACAGCCTTAGATTAGGAGCTGAGCTATGTTATAACTCAAATCACACAAATCTTTTCTTGTTTTTTCACTCATTCCACATAACGCCAATGTCAAGATACTGGTGCTGTTGAGGAGGAAGTGATGTGATAAAGACATCAAACTCTGCAGAACACGTGGAACCTCAGTATGGAAAACCTGACATAGTCTACAAAGGAAGTCGCCTGTTAAAAGAATGTGGAACAGCGGCTCTAAATAAGCATCTACGCAGTTTGATTAGTAGCCTGGTGACAGGCACCAACAACACTGGAGGAGTGTTTGTGTCCGGCGACCTTTCTGTCTATCATTTCACACAACCTGTTCCAGTGGGATGATGGAGAGCAATGCGAGGAATCCTCCTACCTGCCTCTTAACCTCCGTGAAAAGCTTCTGTCGGTCTGTTCTTGTTGCAGGTCTTTTGTCATTCCTCACATTCTCCTCTGTTACATAAACAGGCTTGAAGTTCATCTCGGCGCCTCTGCGCCTCCAGCAGCCCTGCAGGCGTGTAATTAGGCCTAACCTCTCCTGTTCAAACAGTGTAATGACATGATTTACACGTATTGTGGGGGCCCTGCAAAACGGCAACATCGCATTAATGTGCGTGATCTGTGATTCTGGGAAAGGATTACGCTGTATATATGAAATAAAAAATCACATGAATAAACAGTAATACTAAATCAATTCTAGCTATATATTCAAATGATAATATTCTGCATCAAACTGGAGAACCTGTGTTGGGAGCACCTGTCAGCTCATTCATTAAAAGTTGCATCAACAGTGTTTTAAGAATTCCTCAGAAAAAGATGCACAGCTCTGTGAAAATGCAGAGGGAGTTTGTCGGTGGTCGCTGTAGCCAGCTAGCTCCTACAGCAGGGGTCTCGAACTCCGGTCCTCGAGGGCCGCAATCCTGCAAGTTTTAGATGTTTCCTTCTTCCAACACACCTGATTCAAATGATCAGCTCATCATCAAGCTCTGCAGAAGCCTGATAACGATCCTGATCATGTGAATCAGGTGTGTTGGAAGAAGGAAACATCTAAAACTTGCAGGATTGCGGCCCTCGAGGACCGGAGTTCGAGACCCCTGTCCTACAGGCTTTAGCGAGCTGTAGGATCCAGCTAAAGGCCGAAACACATCCCCACGTTGGTGCTGCAGAGGCACATCGAGCTGTTGTCAAAAATACGTGGGACCACCTGAAATGTCAACCAATCAGCAATCGACCTGTGCATAGCGTAATCTTTAAAGGTGGAATGCGCTGTTAGCTTAGCGGACTTCCTGCAAGTGTATCTGAAGCTGTGTTAACATATCATTGCTGAGTCTGCAGATGTCATCACCGTCGTTTATGACTGGTCGTAATCGCGCTGTGACTAATCAGAATTTTTATTCCAGATATCTACACTGTCATTATGGCCATAAAACAACAGTTAGTGTTGTAATAAAAGTTAGTTATCTAAAATGTCATGTGAAGCTTCTCGTTGGATATTTATGTAGGAAAGAATTTGAGAAGTGTCAGCAGGAGTAACACTGGCAGCCATGGGGGGAGAAGATTGTTAGAAAATACTTTCAAACAGGAAGAGCTTATTAGTGAGGAGTTAGTGGAGAATGAGAGGTTTGTTCATTAGAGAATGGTGGTTGAGATTTACCAGGACTTTGACCTCAGGCTGCTCTGACATGGTGGTAAAACGGCTGTTATGTTTAAAAATCAAGCCTCGCCCTCCTCTGCTAACGACAGGAATCTGCAACGTCATTACACCCAATCAAAACTCTGAATCAAGAAAGCTGTAATAACATTTTTAACGAGGCAACATTCCAGTTTGAGATTTCTACAACATCATTCTGACATTCGGCCTGGAAGAATGTCATTGTGGATATCTGAATTATGGATATATGCAACACATATCCAGTCTTGTTATAAAATATTCAAACAGCTCATCATATACGTGTGTCTGCGTAGCCTCGGATACATTTGCATACAACGCTGCTACACAGCGCCTAAGTTTGATGCTGAGCCACTGATAAACTCATAACCCAGTCTTGCAACTTAGCTAGCCAGGTAGCTAGCATGTGTAGCCTTGGTAGGCTAACTAAAAGAGGACAGTTAGCATGTCTGTGCACTTCAAAAAAACAAAACGAAAAGCAAAACAGCAGTAACCCACTTAGTTGGCTGAGACTTTTAAATGAGCTAAACTGGCTGAATTTCCTAGTGGTTGGTGAGGTTTGATCATAGACGCGAGTAAAAGGAGATGTTGGTTGTTCTGTCTGTTTATTTAGAGCTGCTAATTGGTTTATTCCAAATTACTTTAGCATTGTTGTTGCTAAAGCCAAGGGTAGCTAACTGGTTAAATCAACTTTTGACTGGACAGTTTGTTTAGGGATCAAGAAGGCAGTCGGAATATTTATATATATATTAGCAATGGCTAAAAGGCTAAATTCGGAATTCGGTAGTAGTTTTTAAACATACTTGCTGAAGGGTGAATGTGATTGACTGGACATTAATGATGACATTACAGTTTTTTTTAAATGTACATAAATGTAAAAAGTGTGCAAAAATGTGACATCATGACAAATATCATTAAAACAAAAACTTAACTGGAGGATGCCATTATGAACTAAGTTTTTATAGAGGATTTTTGATATGGAAAAACATATGGTAAAGTTAAAAAAAAATATATGCTAATAAAAATGTATAGTTAAAATCAGTTAAATTTCCCGTTTGGTCACTTTGGTGCTTCATGGCCACATCAATGCAACGTATTCTTTATTGTGTTTCAATGGCGGCAGCAGCCACGGCAGCCCCTTGAGGCTTTCACCTCTTCTCACCCTGCGAGAGGATGACGTAAACCACTGTGCATGTTATTCGGAGCTGTATTTCCAGGTGGGGAGTGGCAGAAAGAAATGGTCTTTCAACGTGCCTCAAGCTAGTTGTTGAAAGCTGAGAAACTCCAAACCCATATTTAGAGAAGAAAGAAAGAGGTGAAAGACGCTATTTGCGGCCCTTAGAACACAGTAACTATGTGAGAAGTGGAATTTTTTTAAGCCATTTGAAACAAAAGGTCGGTGATTCACTATAGTTACAGACTCAAAAGGACATTCAGTGTTTCATGACAGCTCCATTGTCTGCGAGACAAGTTAGAGAAGCACATATCTAAAGCAAAATGGAAGGAAAATGAAAGGGGTATTTTTCCTGCTTTTATAACCGTTGGTTAGTATATCAAAGGCACATCACTTCCTTCTCCAATGAAAATGTCTCCCCACAGACAGAGGCTTTAAAAGGCTTTCCGTGTATCCTATTAAAATAAATATAATTCAGCTCATTTTCTCTGGAACCAGAGGGGCTTATGTGAACAAGTGCTCCAAACATCTTTGTGCAGCATCTGTTTGTAATGTCGGCCAATCCCGGGCACCGGGCGACTAAGAGGAGGATGAGGAAGACACAATTAGATTTGTACACAACAAAGCAAAAGGACATAAATCACCATTTCTGAACATTGTGGGAACAGATATTGTATTTCCATCACGGTGACATCACCGGCATGCTCAGGATGTAGCTCTCGGGCCTTCGGCTCTGTCAGAAGCCAGAAAGTTTCCCTTTTGTTTTTGCGTGGTTTTGTTTCATTCAATCGCGTTCCTGCTCTCAATTGAAACCTCGTCTTTCAAAGAGGCCACAGAGATTTACTGAACTATTTTGTTTAACTTTCCAATTAAGCCATTCCTTTATGTTATTTTTTTTCTGTTTTAGCGGACACATCCGTTTTCCATTACCTTACTCCACAACATCCCTAATTGGACAAAGGACAGTGTGCCCGCGAGTCAGGAATATGATGTCACATGGCTCTATAACGTCCTAAACATGACAAGATGGCGCTCTTCACTGGCGAACACATGTCTGTGAAGGACTCCTTCATTTGTTATGTCTTTGGCCTGTTTTCACGGCTCTAATCATAGGAAGACATTAGAGATCAGCCGTGTAAACACACTGAGGTGTTGTGTAAATGTTATGCTGCCTGTGACACACCTCGCACCATGTGTTGTGTTATTAGATCTGAATTAATTATGGAAAGAGCCTATGAAGCATAAACGTCTTTTGTTGTAATGACAGAGCAGTTTGTTTTCATTTGGACGGTGAATTATCCCCCAGTAAGAAATGTTCAATATTGGTTACAGTGCAGGCCGCTTTGAAGTTCAACTATAACCCTGTTCTCAGTATCTGGGAGTCTGTCTGTCTGTCTGCCGGTGGGAAAATTGATAAATAGAGACAGACAGCAGGACTGCTGACAACAGCAGGGGAACATGTCTGTGAGTAGAGGGGACGTGCTGGGCCCAGTCCAGCAGGAGCCGGGTTCATAGGTGATCACAGCCCACTCCTACCTCTGGCCCACAAAACCTCTAATGTGTGTTTTACTCTACAAGATGGCCGACGTCGGTACAGTATGACGATACCGACGGCTAAGATAATCCTGCGTCGGCGTGATTGATCTGGAGAGGCACGGCAGACAGCTCCAGCTGGAGATCAAAGGAAAACCTCTCCTGTGCAGAAGAAGAGGGGGTGGAGGGGAGGTTGGAGGTGCGTCCCGCCCCCGTCCACCAGTGCCAGATGTTCTCCGCTCTCCGTGTCCCATCATGCTTGATAATTGCACAGCGCACCGTAGGCTTCGTCCATGCCCCCTTGACATTAAAGTGCAGCGCCTGGCGGGGCGCTGGGCTCAGCAGAGCTTTGAATTAGTCCTGGATACAGCAGTTCCACAGGCCTCAGTCCCAGAGAGGCCCTGAGTGGCCTGCAGGTCCCCAGGCTAAGGGGCACGATCCTCAGCCAATTATGGATGTGCTGACTGGTGGGACTGGAAGTGGAGCTGGTGGTTTGCCTGTTCTCATGCGTGTCGACTCCATGTGCAACCTTTTCTTCCCCTTGCATCTAGAAGTCCGGCGAGGTTGCGTGCTCATCCCTTCTTGTTACAGTGTGTGAGTCACCACCACTGTCGGCCCCGGGGCCTGTTCCACTGGCACCAGCCCTCCTCTCTGCGTTGCCATCATTATAGGTGTCCCAGGGAGCCATGGGGGCTGAAATTAGGGCATGCAGGGACAGATAATGACAAGGTAGAAATGCTGCAGACATGACACTAGCGTTTAGCGAGGCAAACTGGCTCCATGTGTCCAGAGTCAGTCGTAATGTCCCCGCCACCCCCACCCACCACCCCCTCCCGGTCACCCAGAGGCTCCCCTCGCTGGGCTGTCTGGGTGAGTCAGGTGCCTCCTCCGTCTGTCCTCCAGGGGCCAGATGGGAGATGATAAGTGGCAACAGGCGGCAGGTGGTGCATCAGCTGCGCACTCTCAGCTCTTACTATCTCTGTCCACACACTCCCTCACTAGCTGCTCTATCATCACCAGCCTGCAGACAGCGACTCCCTCCCCTCGGCCTTAACCTCGGTGCACCTGTACTACTTAGGATAAACCCAGAGATAGATGTGCCCTTGCTTTTATTTGTTCATTCATTAAAGCCCTGGTTTGTCTCAGATAGGGGGGTTAAAGTGTGCCGTGTGAACAGTAAGACCATTGAAAATGTTTTGGTGAATGGATCCAGATGTGAGCAGATGGAGAGGCAGCTGCTCAGGGATCACTGGGGTGAAACCATTTTTTTTTGAGTGTGTCAGTTTTCAAGAGATTTTATCTTACATTGCAAAAAAAAAAATAGTGTATTATTCCTAAAATTACTCTCAGCTCATAACTCTGACATATAGCCGGCTAATGCTAAATTACACGCAATGGCAAATTTAGAACATATTGAACGCTGCACAGTGTACCTCCTGCAGTTGTGCCATGTGCTCACCTACAACACACTCCCATTACCCCACCGTCGATAAATTGCACCGGCAGTGTGAGCAGGATGTGTTTACATAACCTACAGTGTTGCTCTACCGGAGTTATGTTTTGATTTTTCCCATATTGCCCCACATTGTTTCCAAACTCCAATTTCCCCCAAGGTCATGTACCCTGTTAAATCACTAACAGAGGCCATAAACACAGCCTGTCTCCCATCCAGAGAGCGAGAGGGAAGTGAATGGAAGCTAGCTGAACAGTTTTCTGCCAACTCTTGGCACGTTCCTCCCTTCCAAGCTCATGAATGAACACTAATATAATATAGGGACTATGTAACACCCCTCCCGCCGCTCCCACCTACCACCGTCTGTTCCCGGTGTTGCGCTGCAGCGTCGGCCCTGGAGCCTGTTTGACACGCAGAGGTGTGAGGGAGCTAAGCGGGAGCCGGCAGCTGGAGACGGACCGTAAAGCTCCCGTCTCCTCAGAGATCCCTCTGAAGCTTTGATGGCGTTTCGATGTTAATGCCTCTCAGCTCGGAGCGCGGCGAGCCAGCAGGCGCTGTAAATGGGAGTCATTGTGCAGGGTTACTGCGGCCGTGTGTGGTGTAATGCAGAAAGGAGGTATACGATCAGCAGCATGTCCCTGTGGTTAACATGCAAGATTAAAAAATATACCGTCATAAAACATTGGTAGGGAAATTCTAAACATATTACGTATGCTCTGTGGATGGTAAATATTAGAAACATGAGGAAAGGCTATGGATGGACACATTGTACAGTTTATGTGCAACCGTAGTTCATAAAGCACCTTTCACACATGCAGTCCATTATGGAAATTCACAAGTGTTGGTACATGTCTGAAAAAATTACTGTCCAGTAACAGTCAGAAATCACACTCGGTCGGATGTGCCCATAACTTCTTAAACACACTTAACGTCTGAATCAAGAACATTTTTAATACTGTTGTGGCCACACAGACGCTAAAATGATTATTACCAACCCAAAGGATCTTTTACTGTCGGAGATTTGGCAAATTTAGCTAATCTAAACTTTTCTCTCTTAGAACTTTTTTCAAGCATTTTTTTTTTCAGATACTGTCCTTTTTCAGCAGAACTGCTTCACGAAGGAGAAGAAAGAAAGATTCCACTCAAGTCTTTCAGCATATTTATTATAACAGGTTTGACCTGAGTTAATTTAAAACCATCATTCTCCCGACACTTTCTAATTTTAGTTATTGTTCACCGCTATTCTGTATCAATGTTAAAGATGTGACGAGCTAGTTATATTTGTTACCTACTTAATGCACTCTGTGTTCCAAACAGTGACATCATTAGTCTGTTCATCTTTATGTTCCAGCTGTAACGTTTTGCCAGTGTACCATGATGCAGCATGTATGGTTGAAATATATACAGAAATAACAATAAAATAATAAAATGAGGGCTGCAGGGTGGCGCAGTTGGCTAACACTGTTGCCTCGCAGCAAGAAGGTCGCCGGTTCTATGTGCTATAGAACACAAGCAGGGTCAGACCTGAAAGCTGGACGGACACTGTGCCAGTTTTATGACTGTAGTGTGAAATGTGAACTCACGACATGTTTCCTGGACAGCTGGAACCTGCAGCTTCTCTGCTCACGTTGAACAGGTGAATTTACCAACCACCTGAATGTAAAAGTATTTTTATTTATTTTCTTTTATGCATGTCAGTATCTCGGTTATGAGACTTATTCTAGTTTTGATCATATCCAGGATGAAGCAACATGAAGCGCAGAGCAATCCGGTTAGTTCTACCCCTGTATACATGATAAATACTCGTATCCAGGTTACTGATTACTACCTGCCGTCTGTGCAGGTGCCTCTGATGTTTACAACACAAACCAGCAATCTAATCTGACATTTCTGTAGCTGTGAGCCAAAACTGTAGATTGATTGATCTTGTCCTTGGCGTCACACATTCAAATACAAACATCACGGCTACAAGAGCGATAGAAAGTCTGAAACGTCCTCCAGCTTGACCAGCGTCAAGGACAAGGGAGCGGTGGAGGCAGATGGCAGCTGTGACTGGTGGGATGAGGTCATCACGATGGAGGTCTTGACCCCAAGTAGGGAGAAAACTTCAGCAGAGGATCCTTTCACCAGCTGGGTAACGCAGGTGAACCGTTTATGGGAGCGAACAAAACAGCATCAGTCTGTTACCAGTGAACCTGGTGTAACCGGGATGCTTAAGTCCATGTGAACGGAGTCATCATCAGTACGCAGAATCAGAGTGCCTCAACTGTCACAATAAGAACAGTCAATATGGTGCTTTTAATGTATAAAAATACATGACAAAAATGCTACTTTGATGTAAAATGTACCCAACGGTGACTCCAAAGCCGAGGTACACACTGACCTGTGGTTATTTTGTGTTTTTACACCCAATCATTAAGTGAAGTCTATTAATAGAACTCCTCACAAAAGTTAATTTTTTTTGTTGCGAGAACTTAGAAAAACTGCTCTTTAAACCAAGACTGCTGAAGCTTATAGGGAATCCAAATTTTTTGGATTGTTGGGTGTTTCTGTCTCTGCCTTTGTGAAGCGCTATGAGATGACTTGTTGTAAATATGCGCTATACAAATAAAATTGAATTGAATTGAATTGAATTGAATTGAATTTCTAGTTGTTAAATCTTCCCTCATGTGCCATATTTGGGTAGTGCCATATAAATCTCACTTAATGACGCATGAATTTGTTGCTGTCTGCATTATTTTTTGCTGTCTTCTGTTCATCTATTAAGAATTCCCGTTCTTTTTGACATCTGGACTTCCGCAACGAACCATGTGTTGTTTTACTGTAACTGCAAGTAGTACTTTGTAAGTTTTCTTTTGCTTTTAAACGCCAAAAGAAATCCACTCTCGGTATCTATATGCTTTGTTTGTCCATCACATCCGAGCCGCCTCCTCTTTGATCCAATCGGCACACACTGGCTCCGCTCTGTTTATGGGATTTCATACACCGCGGCGTCTACCGTTTGCTTGTCACATGTGAGGGGTGGCTTGCGGAGTTCGCGGCGCGACTCTGTGTTTTTGAAGCGAGGGGAGTGATAGGATCTGTCTTCTGATCTCACCATAATCACATTAGTGTCGTTTGAACTTTGTTTTTCTTCCCGTTGCAGGGATTCGCTCTGGGCAAATAAACTTATATGAAATGTATTTACAGAAGATCGCAAACTGATGGACGGCAGATAGAAAACATTGGAAGTTTTGTTTCATGTCGCCCGCCCACCACCGCCACCTTTGTCTTTCCTCCGTCTCTTTCATGTTCTGCTTTATTCTTCCTCTTGTCCTTCCACCAGCACAGCACTCCTATCTGTCTGCCTATCTTTCCTCGCTCTCCTCCTCCTCCTCCTCCTCCTCCTCGCTGTCTGTCCTCTCTGCAGGTTATCAGGTCAAAGTGAAGTGCATGCCATGCAGCTTACGGGCCTTAATGTGAGACAGATACACATTAGCAACCCAGGACTGAACCTGGACCAGCCTCTGGTGATATGTAGCATTTAACACTTAAATGATACGAACACAAAAACAAACAAGAGTTTAGGCCAGAAATCACAAATCAGGTTTGGCTTAGCACGACTTATTTATTTATTAATAGTAGTTATTTGTTTGATCATCAGTGAGGATAAAAGTCCAACAATTGTTCCTCTGTCTTACCTTAAACGTTGCCTGTTAATTATCTCATTCAGGCTCCTTTTGCTATCTGCATGCTCATGATTACTGTGTGATTTCTATGATTTTAGATCGTCCACCTTACTCCACTGCAACATTACATTTCTGCAGTGCATGATGGGAGCCCCGGTGGTAAAGTTTTAAAATATATTCACAACTAAAACTATGACGTGTGCAGCAAAGACATTAGAGAGTAATGACTATTCCATGAGCCTGCAAAGTGAATTAACTTGAAGCAAAAAAAACAGCTTAGGACTCCAAGGGTTAAGGTTTTCACAAGTTGGGCACTATATTTGGGCGCAATTTTGTGGCAAAGAGTCATCCAGTTGTCACAGGATACTCGAGGATTCAAAGTTATAAAAATGAAAAGCTGGAGCCTTTTTGAAACTACGTCTAGGAGGTCAAACTGAGTGACAGGAGCTCGGAAAAGTCAGCCTGAGAGTTGGAACCCACCACATTTTCTTTCCCCCCCCCGTAACGTCGACCCATCTTTTTTTATAAGGCGCTCGAAATAGTGCAAGATAAAATATCAAAAGGCGACTCAGCGAAAGAGGAACGTCAATCTGCACAGTTATAATTTAGCCTTCAGAACAAGCCCAAATGGAGCTTCTCTCCCACTTTATTTAAGAAAGAGAGGAGGGAAGAAAAAAAAAAAGGAGTCAGGAAGCCAAACCATCTCTGAGTGATTTAGAAGCCTCTCTGCTTGGTGTGGCCATAATTATGGCTGCACAAGATTGAAGGGTAGGAGGAGATGCTGGAGCCCAAGCCAAGATTATAGTCTGCCTGGTAAAGAGAGAGACTGAGAGAGGGACGGAGTGAGCAAATGTAGGGTTAAGAGATAGAGAGAGGGAGAGGGGGGGGGACCATGGACTAAAATAATACCATTTAGGAGAAAGAATGACAACACTGAAGAAAGATGACTAACAGTAAAAGTAAAAGTGGAATGAAAAGCAATTAGCAAGAAGTAGGAAACATGCTTTGTCTTCTCTGCTGTGAACAAAATCTCATCCTCGTTTACTTACTAATGACTCCCTCTGTAATGGACACTCTCAGCCGTTCTGTTTCCATTGCAGAGGAGGATCCAACGGCTTCGACAGCCACGTCAACTCCTGGTTTGCCAAAACAAGAACAAATAGTGGTTACTGGATGTATCTCCAGTTCCATGAGCACGCATATACATAGAACAATGGAGGGTTTGTTTTGTTAGCCTATATGGTGAGTGGATGGTGATGTAGGAAGGACTTCAAGACGGTAGAAGAAATGGTATTTGTTGTTCTCTTCAAGTTTAACCAGTCATCATCAAAACCAACACACAGCAGGTTCTCTGGGACTCTCAGAAGCACCAACCCTGGGTTAGGTCCCTACTGCTGTTCCTGAGGCTGGAACATGCAGAATTGTCCGTGGAAAGTAGTGCATTACTCTATGAGATTAATACCAGAAAACACTTTTCTAAAGGTACTAAAGAGTGAATAAAATTACACATAGTCCCTTCAAATGGGGTCGTGTTTATCGCGTTCATGAACCAGTGGAAAATCTTCTGAAAACTCCAAGGTCATGAGCTCAACCTTGTGCCAAGGTTTTCTTTAGAGTTTAACAATGTTTGAGAGGTACTTTGATAATCCCAACAGCCTCATGTTTTTCCATTTCCTGCATCACTCTATCCACTCTTTAGCCTGTTGTACGATCGGCCGCGGTGGCTTCACGTTCGGTGTTTAAGTGGTAACGTCGGCTGTAAGTCATTGGAACACTGCCGCTGGGCAGCAGCAACATGGACGTTTCCGTCAGCATCCAGAAACCAACAAGGCAAACCATTTAGCAACCTAACAAGCGGCTAACTTAAGTACAAAGGCAGAATGAAAAATTGAGGCTGTCGGGAACAGAAAGAAGCAAACCTCCTCATGGCTAAAATTACATGATACTACTAATCATCCACTGAAAATGTAGTTTCTACGCCATTTCTAGAGATGTCAGTAAACACATCATAACTTGTGAACTTTCAGAAAATTTTCACTGATCACAGAGGCATTACCGTAAATTCCGGACTATAAGCTGCAACTTTTTTCACACGTTTTGAACACTGTGGCTTAAACAATGATGCAGCTAATTTATGGGTTTTTACCAGTTTAATGAATTTGCCTCAGGATGTAAGTGACATCGAGAGCGACAACAAAAGAGAGACTGAGGAAGTGTATGAAGAAGTCATTTTGAGGCTGTTCAATTCTGACACTGAAGAAGACGACTTTAGTGGTTTTAGTGCAGGAGGAAGATGAAGATAGTGATCAATGACTGTTGCTGGTAGGATACTGTTTTTTTATTTTTTAACCAGCCGTGTTACAGGCACCGTTCGGAAAAAAAGCATTTATACACATATTCGTGCATGTTAGCGGTACAGATTTTACTAAAAGTTTTAAAAAAGCTTTTTATGTGACGTCTTTCTGTGTAAATATCTCATGTTACAACGTGGACACCTGCAGCTTATAGACAAGTGCGGCCTGTATATGTACACATTTGTTTTCTTTTTAAAGTTCGTGGGTGCGGCTTATATTCAGGTGCGCTCAATAGTCCGAAATTTACGGTAATATGGATTCTTCTCATTAACAGCAATTTAATTTGAAGGCCTCATGCGTTTCCATGTTGTAATAATGAGATTAAGAGTTCCATTTGAAGACATCAGCAATCATTCAAACATAAAAAACTGACATCCAGTAAAGACAGAGAGAGTGAATTCTGACACGACTTTAGCAAGAAACAAGCTGTAAAAGAAAACAAAAAGCAAAAGCAAACTACATAAGCACAGAGAAATAATCAAAACAGGACTGAAGTTACAGCTTTTATGTCAAACTCTTGCAAATATGTGCCCTGTGACAGCATACTGAAGCCTATTGTGCACATTCAACTCTCTGCCCTCCTGCTGTATCTAATCTGTGGACATCCATCAGAATTCCACCACACATTCAGATCCACCAGTGCAGGAGGCACAGAGGAGGCAAGGAGGGAATATTTTTTTTATCCACGAATCTGGTCCGAAATAGCTCGAAAAAAAAAAGAAGGCAGCACATCAAGCTGTGGCATGAGAATGGCTTCCCCCGCAAAATGTTTTTTCCATATTGGATTGAAATGAAATGGTATGTAGTGCCAAGCCAGAGCTGTCAGGGAATGTTGGAGTGATGTTAGCTTTCTGAAGACACTTTGTCTTTGTAGCTGCACATTCCAGTTCTAAAATTATGCTCTGATGCTTAAAGTTATGTTACATCAATTAGAAAGAAATATGTTGAATGAATGAATGCAAGAGAAGGCGTGTACAGCATCCATACAAGGACACACTTGGGCTATAAATATTCCCAAAGTAGAACCTACACACACACTCACACCCATGCTGATTAAAACCAGCTCTCTCCAGGGTCATGTTGTGATTGGTCGGGTGGTGAGCATAAAGCTTTGGTTGAGAGGAGAAAGCTCCGCTCTGATACGACCTCCTAATGAATCCAGAAAGGATACGCTCACACACATCCCACCCTCCTTTTCCAGGAGAGCAAACATGATTTATGAAACCTTAGAACCTCGTTTCCCCGACTTACTAGAGTTTCCCGCGAAGGGGAGGAGAACGGGAGATTCTGTGTGACTTTGATGGAAGCCAGGGAGGCCGTTTGACTCGTAGGTTGTAGGTTTGCTGGGAGACGGTGACTGATTGAGCTTATCGAGTGGTCAAACACAGTGGAGGGATTCCAGGGAGGGCATGCACCAGCAAGCTGAGGGGGAACTGGGAGATCATCCTCACACACCATGCCTCTGATATCCCTGTTACCCCACAAATGTCTCCTATGCCAGTGGCAGCTCCTTAGTAATAGTTACATTTATAATTCATCACAGAAATCAATGTAAATGCTTCTTCCAACTACCGGTCAGTGATGGCTCCCTTGTTAATTGAATGTTGGCCAATGTACACTGTGGCCCATAAAGTTGGAATCATTTTTGTTATCAGACACATTCCTCTTTTTATTTCTATTTATACACATCAGTAATCACTTTGACCAGGTGCAATGATCACATACTGAGTCCCAGTTACAAGGAGAGACTTTGGGATCTGACTAAAGAGTGGGACGTCCTGCCCACTGACACCATCAACAAGCTGGTGGATGGTATGCCACCATGTCTGAACGCATTGATCCATGTCAGGGGTGGAAATAATCAATATTAGTGACTGAGTGACATTTGAAAGTTTTTATTAACAATTTCCCTGAGGTTTTACACCGAAGGGATCAATAAAGTTTTATTCTATTGTATTTATTCTATTCTATTCTTGAAATCCTGTCAAATATGTGTTTCCGGTTACAAATAACCAAGGTTGAAAAATGTAAACAAAACCCTTAATCCCCAATTTTGTTGAAACTTGAATGCACAGTTTGCAAAAGTTACTTGTGTTTTCCTTTTTACTGTGATATGTATTGTATGTATAATGTGATATCAATAAAGTTTTGAGAAGCTATACACTTCATCTATAGTTCTACAATTTCATTTAGCAGACGCTTTTATCCAAAGCGACGCACATCTGAGAGCAGATACGACACAAGCAAGGAGAAAACAATCTGGATAAGTACCATAGAACAAGTTCAAGTGTGAGAGGGCGTTGATGCCAACAGCAGGCTGTGTGGAGGGTAACAGGATTTTCTTTCTTTCATTTCTTTTTTTTTGTTTGTTTGTCAAAAAAAGATCAGAGCTGGTCTTTAGTCTTTTCTTAAAGACTGAGAGGAAGTCAGCAGATTGAACAGAGTTTGGTAACTTGTTCCACCACCGGGGACCCACAGAGGAGAAGCTGTCGACCTGGGGCCCTGTTGTGGTTGTTGTATCAGGCGGTTGCTGTTGGTCGAGCATAGTGAGTGGGAGGTAGTGTAGATCTGAATGAGAGAGTTCAGGTAGGAGGAAGCTGGTCTCACTGTGGTTTTGTAAGCAAGTGTCAGAGTTTTGAACTTGATGCGGCAGCAACTGGAAGCCAGAATCAAGAAAAAGTATAAAATATAGAATAAGTGAGAAGTCCATCCATCATCTATACACCACTTAATCCTCACTATGGTCATGGGGGGCTGGAGTCTATCCCAGCTGACTCAGAGTGAAGGCAGGGGACACCCTGGACAGGTCACCAGCCTATCACAGGGCTACACTTAGAGACAGACAACCAAGCACATTCACATTCACACTTACGGATAATTTAGAATCACCAATTAACCTCANCACAGTGGAGGGATTCCAGGGAGGGCATGCACCAGCAAGCTGAGGGGGAAGTGGGAGATGATCCTCACACACACCATGCCTCTCATGTCCCTATTACCCCACAAATGTCTCCTACGCCAGTGGCAGCTCCTTAGTAAAAGTTACATTTATAATTCATCACAGAAATCAATGTAAATGCTTCTTCCAATCACCGGTCAGTGATGGCTCCCTCGTTAATTGAATGTTGGCCAATATACACTGTTGCCCATAAAGTTGGAGTCATTTTTGTTATCAGACACATTCCTCTTTTTATTCCTATTTATACACATCAGTAATCACCTTTGACCAGGTCCAGTGATCACATGCTGAGTCCCAGTTACAAGGAGAAACCAATTCTGACTTCTGGATCTGACTAAAGAGTGGGACGTCCTGCCCACTGACACCATCAACAAGCTGGTGGACAGGATGTCTTAATGCATTGATCCATTTCAGGGGTGGAAATAATCAATATTAGTGACTGAGGGACATTTGAAAGTGTAATATTGGACATTCTTGAAATACTCTCAAATATGTACTTCCAGTTAAATTGACCAAGGTTGAAAAATGTAAACAAAACCCTTAATCCTATTGTTCAATAACCCCAATTTAGTTTAAACTTGAATGCACAGTTTGCAAATGTTAATTGTGTTTTCATTTTTACTCTGATATGTATTGTATGTATATTGTGATATCAATAAAGTTTTGAGAAGCTATACACTTCATCTACAGTTCTACAGTTTCATTTAGCAGACGCTTTTATCCAAAGCGACGTACATCTGAGAGCAGATACAACACCAGCAAGGAGAAAACAATCTGGATAAGTACCATAGAACAAGTTCAAGTGTGATAGGGCGTTGATGCCAACAGCAGGCTGTGTGGAAGGTAATAGGATTTTCTTTCTTTCTTTTCTTTTTTTTTGTTTGTTTGTCAAAAAGTGATCAGAGCTGGTCTTTAGTCTTTTCTTAAAGACTGAGAGGGATTCAGCAGATTGAACAGAGTTTGGTGACTCGACTCGACCCACAGAGGAGAAGAGTCTGGCTATCGACCTCGGGCCCTGCTGTGGTGGTTGTATCAGGCGGTTTTTGTTGGTTGAGCGTAGTGAGTGTAGATCTGAATGAGAGAGTTCAGGTAGGAGGAAGCTGGTCTCATTGTGGTTTTGTAAGCAAGTGTCAGGGTTTTGTGTGAGGGTCCTAGACTTGTGTTCAATGTATTTTGGGTTTTTGGGTTTTGTATGTCTCTGTGTTTTGGTGGGTGTGTCTCCGTTCACTGCAGGCTGGGCGGAGCCGATCAGGGGAGATCGCTGGCAGCTGTGGCTCATCAGCTGTGCCCGGTTTAAATACTGGCGTCTCACAGAAGACCGAC
>NW_007579658.1:21183-46824 GCF_000690725.1 Stegastes partitus | reverse complement strand
CTCAGGATAAATGGTGCAACTGGACTAGTAACTGGTTTAGGTGAAGCAAGCTAGTTAAAGTGTATTTGTGTTCTTGCCTAACTCAAACTCCCAGTTCTACCTCACTGATGCAACCGTCAGTGGAAGTTTCTACATTGACATTTTGAAAAATGTGTGCTTTTCTGCAACATCTTCACTCATGTCAGCTGACCTTTGACTGGAAAGTACATGAAGGCAGGCAAACACAGACACAGACCTGTACACACACACACACACACACACACACACACACACACACATGTTGCGTCACCCAGCAGCAGCAGCAGCAGCAGCAGCAGAAGCTGGCAGGCGTCTGTATGACACCACATCTGAGTGACAGCTTGACGCCTGTTTGTCTATAGAAGCGCTGTCCGCATTGTTTTCTCCAAATCGGCGTCTCTTTCAACACAATGGTGGCTAACGTTTCCTCCCAGCCCGCCGCTCTAACTCCCATGCTGCTCGGCTCCAGGAGCCTGTCATTCGGTTGGTTTCTGGCGGTTTTTGTGGTCAGATGACTCAGCCGGTACCTTCATGATAATATTACGGTGGGAAAATAAGACGGAAGAGGGAGTGAATTACCTCGAAATGATACAGGATGTGTCACTGTGTCAGTGGATCAGATACTCAAGCTAATTCAATGGTTCGCTATGAATCATAGGAATGAAAAGGTAAACCACCAAAGGCAGCCACCCACCAAAACAAACTGGATTTAGAAGACACATATACATTTACACCTAAGTACATGCTGCAGGGCGTTGATATATAACATTATATTTATCTTGAAGACTCATTTTGTCATGGTTTATGGAGGTGTGTTTTACTTCACAGCACGGAAGAGAGTTTGTCAGTTTGTTGCAGATCATATGAGCTTAAGCAAGTTTGAAGTCTTTTTTTAGCTACATTTTGGAAATGGACTGAAAAGACGAAACCAGAACTGTGTGGACGTTCAGAAAAATGATTCAAAAATTTGTATGTACTTCCAAATGTACAGAACCCTAAATCGACCAAAAGTATTCTTTTAAAGTTATTAGTTTTGTTAATGAAATCTTAGGAAACACTGAACGCCTTTAATATCAGCATGAAGACGAGAAGTAAAATCTGAAAATGAAAAATTTTACAAAATGCGTGTTTTCGAAGGAAACTCTGGCGCAATCATTTCTTGAATTTCCATTAAATGAACCAGCAGATGAGTCCTGTTAAACCCTACATGTTTTTTTCTCACTTTGTTTTTCATAGAGATTAAATAAATTAGACGTATTAAGTAGGAAGGAACATTTTAAGCAATGTCCTTAACTTGATATTTAGCCTCCTGAACAAGTAATGCTAGATTAACTGTTAAACAAGACAATGGTTGTATTTCCACTGGCTGAACAGATTTTTAAAAATCTATTTATTTTTAACTCTTACACTAAACATTAGCTGCAAAATCACAGTACATCCTTTAAATTGTGGACCTCCCATCTGTTGCTACTCAGCGGTTATCAATTCGAGTGTTAGCGTGTTCACTGTTGGCAGTGAGAGTAAATACATAAACATTGTCAGTGCATGTCTTGTCATCGATCACTTTCTGTTTTAGACTGTAAATCTTCCTCTGCCACTTTTGTTTGGATGCTTTCAGGGTTTTTCGGCCACACTCCTTGTTGCTGTAGCCGACTGTGTCTCCGCTGCTTCAGTTGCTTCCCTCTTCATCTCTGGCAACGTTGGCTAATGTAAAAACGGCATCATTAAGGATGCGCCTGCACAGGAATGTCACTACAGACACCAAATGTAAAACTCCAGGATGCTGTGAAACACTCAGAGATCTACCTGTTCTGAATCAGATTAATAAGCAATGTGTATTTTATTTGGATGTCCAATAGTCCACCACAAGTCCCTCGTCTTCTGCATTGTTGGTTAATACGTTTTTAACTGATTCAATTAATGATCAAACAATAAATTACCAGGCAGGGTGCTGATAGGTGGATTCGTTTACTTTTGACTACCAGCTTTGCATACTGTTAACCTGATTCTTCAGTTGGAAGAACAAACCAGAGAAATCTTCAGTTCACAGATGTAGGATTTATTTAGGTCACAGGTAAAGTGAGGCAGCGCTGGGCTCAGAGTGACAGAGCATCACAAGAGCTCTATCAGAAGGAGCCCCGATATCCGCTAATGATTCACATTTATCTTCCTGGGCTGGGTCTGCCCTGAACAGAGGTTGGACTTGTACCCAGCCTAGGTTTATTGGCCGGTTACTGTGACGTGAACAGGCCAACCACTGTTCACGTGGAAGTTCACTGAAATGTAAACAGAAACTGCTTGGATCGAATACAAAGTGTGTGTGTGTGTGTGTTGTCCAAAAGGCGTGTATCTAAAGCAGCTGAGGAGTTTCCACCGTCTCCCAGTATGTGAACCAGCTCTCACCGGCCATGTTATCTTCAAGGTCGTGCATTGTGCTCAGTGGAACAGTGCAAATGAGGATCATAGGTTCAGTGGAGGAATACAGATTCAGAATAAATGATAGAGGGAGGTGTGTTTTATTAATTATTTAATACTAAAAGCAGTTTTCTGAAGGCAGTCTGCTCCAGTTTGATGCTCACACATTATGATCAAATCAGACTAAAGTGTTGTAAAAGTTACTCTGAGGAAAGACTTTGCTCTGACTTGATTTGAATAGATGAGAAATAATAATAAAGATAAAGTTAACGGAAACACAAACGGAGTGTTAATCTCTAGACTACATCAGACATCACGCTGTGGAGGGATTTATGCACCACATGCTGCGTGTTCATTCGGTTTCCAGTTCACACACTTGGATGTGGGCCCTTCATCGCTGCAACGACTTTTTAACATCACCAAAAACACACAAACCCTGTTGACCACAAAAACAAACCATATTCTGGGTTACTGTGACATTTTTTTTTCGAGGGAGGTCAAGCTGGTTTAACGCCAGCAACAAACAAACACAGCTCGCAAAGCCTCCTCCGCCTCTCTTGCTACTTGTGGAGCCTTCGCCACACCCGCATTGTGCCGCTGAATGGCTGCTGTGGATAATAAACTGTTCAGGTTACTGAAGGAGAAAAGCTCTTAAGTCAAGAGAAAGGCCAACAAAGGGAGTTGTTGTCAAAAGGCCCTCAGCTGTGGAGCTGCTGCCGCTCCGCTCGGTGTTTTACATCAGAGCCGACGGTGACGGATGCACTGTGGGCGGATACACATGCCTGCATCGGTACAAACGCATCTATGTGCATATAGTCCAGTGATTAAACCACATGCAAACACACTCTTTATATGTACAGGTAAACTAACGCATAAAGATGCACCCGACACACACACACATTAGAAGAATCCGTTAAGTGGGGGGGTCAGCAGGTCCCAAAACAAAGCTTCAGTCAGACACAAGTATGCAGCCGACCGTGGAATCAAGTACTGCTGACAGACCTGCCCAATGCCAGCACAGACAGGGAGAATAAGATCAGAGGTATGAGGGAATATCAGCGAGCAGGAGGAGAAGAGGGAAAAAAGGGCAGGAAGGAAGACGGAGAGATAAAGAGAGACAGAGGGTGAATGGGTCCGGGGCTGAGACAGTGGAATTAGCAGATTGTGAAAAGCCAGAGAGCCCCTGCAGGTTGTTCCGTGGGTTTTTGTCAGCCATTATGGCCCATTAGTGCTGTGTGTGGCTCTAGTTTCTGGCTGAGATTAAAGTCTTAGCTGAGGATACCTGAGAGACAGCTATAAGCTCTCCCAAGACAGAGGAGCCATCACAGCACAGAGGGGAATGGGCCCGAGGGGGGGTGACACACTGTACCAAGGGGTGTGTCCCGCCACGGCGCTCAACATTTGGCTTTAAAAATCCTTTTTATTTTTTTTTTTCACTTTTCAACTGCTTTTTGAGTTCATATAATGACGCTATTGTCCGCTGCAGCTTCACTTGTTCTGTGACATTTTCAAGTGTCAGTCTGAGAAAAACTATATGAGTCATGACTGAACAGATAATGGATGAAACCGTGTAAAACGTCTGTTAGCACTGAGCAACGCTGTTTTATTTATAGTAACGTGAGTTTATATCATGTACAGACAAGCTGAGAATGCTGATGTGGGGCTCTCATACGGGCTCCTATTAAAAGCTTGCATTGGCTTTCAATCAGCAAAAAAATGAAATAAGTGCAAATACAGTAAATGGACTTTATTTAATTATGTATATTACATTCATTACTGACAATTCGTATAGATTTATGGGCACTTGTGATATATTTTGTGTATATTTCAGGTTCTTAGGTGCTTTATGCTTTATGCTGAGTTGACAAAATGAGAGCTTAAGATGAATAAATGATGCATGTGAGGCAGGGGAAAAAAACGCTCACTTAACATATTTCCATCAATGTTTATTTTGTTGAAAAGCACTTTGTAACATTTGTTTTTTTAAAGCGCTCTATAAATAAAGTTTATTGTTATTATTTATTATGTCTTTATTCACATTTGACATTGTTAAACTCTCAAAAACTTGAATTAAAAACACTGAAAACAGAAAAAAATGCTAAAATATCCCCCCAAAAACTGTGTCTAAAAAAGCTGAGGTGGAAAAGGTCAATACAGTAAACTGCAAAAAGTGGAGTTGAAAGTGATGTAGCGATTAAACGCTAACATAAACTTGTGAACCTGGAGTTTCTGCTCCATGAGAGGCATAAAAAATAATGGTAAAACTATATGTAAGAGCTAATGTGTTAACCCTCCTGTTATCTATTTAATGTTTAACATGTCTAAATAAGTCACTGACATAATTTTTCAGTTTTATTTAAAGGGCTATTTACACACAAACTTGGGTAACAATTTTAATGAAGATGTTTTCTGGAGGTTTAAATTGCTGGGGTCAAATTAAGATGACGTAGATGAGATGGTAGATGGTTGGTGCTAGGTGTCCTCCAGTCATAAGGTTGGCGGTTCGATCCCCGGCCCTCCACAGTCGAAGTGTCTTTGGGCAAGAAACTGAACCTGAAGCTGCTCACAGTGGCAGGCAGCACCGTGCATGGCAGCTCTGTTGGTGTATGAATGTGTGTGAATGGGTGAATGAGAAACACATAGTAAAGTGCTTTGGTTAAAAGTGCAGACCAAGGATAAAAGATGTCAGTAAAGGTGAAGGTAATAGGAGGGTTAAAGAAATCATAACTATACTAGTGTAAGTTAAAGCATTCATTCGGTGATATGGTCGTGACCTGTCAATCACCAGGTGGCCCTGCCCTGCAACATGCTCTGCTTTACCGTCCATTTTACTCTAAATAACTTTTTTTTTGGTGTTATTTACAAAATGAACAACATACTGAATTCAAAAAGTCTAACAGCTAGCAACTGAGACCATTAACCTGTTATGAAAATGTTTATAGAGACAATAAATCAAGGAAGAAGTAGAATCAGTTTCTCATAGACTTCTGCTTAATAAGACTTCTTTTGGCAACGAATGGAATCGCCCCCTGCTGGCTGTTAGTAGAATGCAGGTTGAAGGTACTTCTGACTTAACTTTTCAGGCCTAGAGTCTATGTTCATCTTTCATGTACAGTCTATAGTGAGGATAACTTGGCTTCGCTGTATGAAACTGTAGGCACTTTTTTTCTTTCTTTGATTAGTAATAATTCCAATGAGCTGAAGTTTTCATGTGTGTGTACATGTATCGTGTGTGTGCTCACGGTGTGACAGCGCAGGTTTCTGTGCATGTGTAATGTGCACAAACAATATGCAAACCAGCATGTGACAGTTGTTATGGTGTGTAGCTCCCTGTATTTGCACCCAGATGTATGTTGTATATATGACGTGTAAACAATACAGACACAAGTCACCACGTACATGCATTTATGTACACACGGATTAAACATTACAGAAATGAGTGCGTGCGCGTAAATGTACGAGAGTTGTAAACAGTGCGGCTGCTGAAATGGGAGTAAAGGTCTGTATGTTGAGGCAGTCCAGATGGCCTGTTAGTGGTCATTAGATATGGCTGGGCGGACGACGTAGACGGATGACAGTGGCACTCTCTCGCTCGCCTTCTCAGAGCTGCTTGAATGAGTGAATGAGTGTGAGTTAGAGAGGCAGCGATGGCGAAGGCAGATAGGCTGGTGACTGATATATAAACATGCATGTAAACCCTCCACACACACACTTAGTCTCCCACACACAACTCGTGTAATGCTTTCGGTTCACGGCTGAGCGGAAGGAGCTGGAACCTGAGAAGTGGCACGAACACACACACACTAACACACACACACACTAACACACACACACATACAGTCACTCACACATTTTGCAAACGCATATATACACAAGTGAACAAAAGATGTGATCTCTCTCTCTCTTTCCTACACACACACAAAGAAACCCTTCATCTGTGCTAAACCTACAGTAAGACAGTAGCGTGGTGTGCTGCAGAGGTGTAATTAGACTGTCTGCCTGCACAGAAGCTCCTGTTAGACTACAAACATTCATCTGGAGACCTCCCCTCTGACTCCATCATTATGTCTGTGTGTGTGTGTGTGTGTGAGTACACAACACTGACATTTTGGGTTTACACACGTCATCCAGTTGAAAATAAAAAAAAAAAAAGCTCCACTTCTTTTGCCTTGATTTAGTCACAACAAGTACATGAATTAATTAGCTGACTTTTCTAATGCTTTCTGTTTTAGGTGTGGACTTTTTTAAGTCACTTTTTACCCACCTTACCCACCCACCCACCTACACACTGCCATTCCCTAACACCCCATCCACCATCCAGCATGGCTGCAGGGGGACCCGGGCTCGTCACTGGCAGCTCCTTTGTCTTGTGTGACCAGATGAAAGCTAACTCTCTCTGGCTCCCCCACATCCTGCTCCTGCTCCTGCACAGTAATCTTTCATAATCCCACTCCTGCAATTTTCACCCTGCAGCTCTCCAACCCCTCTTTCCTTCTGCTGCCTCCCTTCTGATCCTTCTTTTTTTTTTTTCTCCCCCCTCACTCGCTCTCCTTCTGTCTGTCTCTGTCCTTCGTTCTGGGCACACAAACAAGTCTGCAGCAGTTTTAGGAATATGTTCTGAAAATATAATGAAAAACTTACATGCACATTGAAGGGAAAACACTGAATTATAGTTCAGTTTTCCAGAAGCAAAAAAAACGAGGTTAGCTTTTAAAAACTGGTTTGTTCATGACTAACACTACATGTGAATGTTGTCACCGTGAAACCAGGTCCTGGGTGGTATCAGAGTGGAGGCTGACGGCAGCAGTCGGCCCAGTAACTCCGACCAACAGCATCGTAGCGGGTAACGTTTTTGTAAACACACAGGTTTTCACTAAAGTGCTGCAAATGAATTTGAGGATTTGAAAGACAATGCAAAACTTGTCATCCAGGTTATTTTAGGACTGAGTCGACACAGAGAGCAATGGTGTTTATTTCCATGTCTTTGGTTTACCAGGTGAGAAGTATGATGTCATCTATGGAGGACAAAAGATGACTTAAGTATATATCAACAAATAAATTCCTAGATACATAAATTGAAAAGTAAATAAATAATCAATACAGAAAAAAAAATCAAAGATTAGCTTAAACATCTCTGTGTTACCCGGTGGGTGGTCCTCCCTTCAGTCTAAAATAGGATAATCAGAAGCAAGTGATTCCTGTCAAATCTACAGAACACAAGCTAACGATGCAAACACTGTTAACTACAGCAGTGGATGTGAATGAGGTTAAGATCTCCTATCTTATCAAACTATACAGCACAGCACAGAAATAAAGAAACAAATGAATGTAGAAATGCCAAATAGCTTCAATAAAGGGAATGGAAATGTAGAAATAAATTCAATACATCAGTTTAGTTACACCCTTTTCACTGCATTTTTATTTCTGTGTATCTGATGATTCATTTCTGTATTTATTGTTCATTCTCCATTCATGGCTAGTCATTTGATATTGTGCTGCTCACCTGCTGATGCTCAGTGTAAATGATAAAGCAGTTACAGTTAGTCCCAACAGAACTTGTAACACATGTTTTCTATCTTTTTAAATCCTCAAAATCTCCTTTGGCACTTTAGTAAGAACCTGTAGGTGAACCAAGCATGCGAGATACATACATGCACCAGAATACACATCATAAGTGTAATTAAACTAAAAGTATTTATCTGTGTTCTTTGTAATACACATGTAGGAAACAGCAATACAAACTCATCACCATCCTTTGGTATAAACACATACTTTTGAACTTTTTCTTTTACTGTGCTAAACCAAGTCTCTCTTCATTCCTCTCTCTCTCTCCCTCCCTCCCTCCCTCCCTCTCTCTCTCTCCACAGTAGAGGAGCTTCATCTAATCCTCTCTGCCTTATTTGGGGCCCCATTAAATTTGTGAACCATTACCAATGGGACAGGTATGAAAATTACCCCCACTACCCTATGATGCCGTCTCCCCAGGCCTTCTAAATAGGGATCATCTCCGTTCTCTTACACACACACACACACACACACACACACACACACACACACACACACACACGGTTGGTGAGAACTATGTATAGTCTGTAGTTAGAACATGAGCTGTCTTCAGCTTCTCTCTTTATATTTGCTGAAGTTTTTTTAATTGAGCACAAATACATTTGAAAAAGTCTGATTTCACATCATCAACTTCAGACTTTCCCCGTCTTATATATACACACATATTCTACATGCATTCTCATGTCCACATCTGTACGGAAACATGTCACAGTAAACATGCTCCAGTATCGCTCACATGTGCAAACACAGCAGCCTGTTGGTTCCTTTAGTGTCTGCCAGTGAGCGCTCCCTCCTATTAATGGAAAACATCCTCCGTTAACCAGGAGGCCAGAATGTGTTTTTCCACCAAATGATCTTTAGCTGAGGATGCAGTTACATCGATGGTTAGCATGCGGCTTTAATTGGACTGCTGTTTAACTGCACCCTGAGGAGAGCTGGGAAGAATTGGTGTTGACATTTTCAAGGAACTCTGAAGGTGGTGAATCATCTCTTTGGGAAAAGTGTGGTAAAGGCATGATGGTTAATTATATATTCATCCTCTAATACTGATGACTGTAGGGACTTTTACAGGGAGGGAGGATGCATCCACCTGGCTGCACTTTGAATGAACTTTTAGTTTTATCGTTTTGGCAAGATGTGTGGGTAATCGTAAGACAGAAAGAAAAAAGAAAAAGCACAATGGCATTCATATGTTTCGGTCAACTGATTAACACAAGCATGTCCTGCTGAGCTAACAAAGTACTCTGGCAGTTCATTGTGTCATGAGGTGGGATGCTAGATGAAGTTAGGATGAGACAGATTGAAAACTGTCAAATTTTATTCCAACAGGCACAATATAAGTGTTGCTCCAGAAAACTAATACAAAAGTTTGCCCCTTGAACCAGATACAAAACAAGAGCTGTAAATTCCTCGTGTTTTGTGTGTTTTTAAGCATCAATCTATTTTTCTCAAAGCAAAACAAGATAAGATAGGGTGTATTCATGTTATAGTAGAAAAGCAGCCCTTGTCCACATCTGATGCATTGGGTCAAATAGACTAAAGGGTCCTAAAGTGAACATTTGTTGACAGGAGCTGTGCTGACACTTGTGGGTGCAGCCAATCAATGCCGAGCATTGCTGCCTAATTGGACTTAAAATGAATTATCCCATATATGCCTCTGAAGAGCAACAAGAAATCATCTTAACATCCAGACCAGTCGAACAAACAAAACTGATTTTCTTGGAGAAATATCAGGAAGGAGTCATGGCTGGAGGTTAGCTCGTCTCATAGTAATCTACTGCTAGCCACATTAGCATTGTAGGCAAAGAGTCTCAGGACGGTAAATACCAACAGACTGTGGGATGCTCAGCAAAAGATCTTTGTTTTTTTTTCTTTAAGCAAATAATACAGCTGTAGTACAAAATCATAATATTATAGACAGCAACATTTAGACGTGATGACTGTTGAAGAAGTAAAGTGGAAGCCTACATGGGGACCATGACTGTATGGAGTTTTCTGGAAGTGTATTCAACAGGAAAAAGTCTTTAACCTCATGACTGAGTTGGAGGAATCACCCAAGATAAGAGGAGTCATCCTCTGAGGACCCAGAATGGATTGTGTTTATATTTTCACTGCTTAACAAACTCACCTCACAGCTCGAAGGTCTGAATCCTGGAGTCAGGGAGTTTGCATGTGTGCATGTGAGGGTTCCCTCCCTGATTCTTCTCACAGTCCAGTAACATGCATGCTGGGCTAACTGATGGTTCTGGGTTAGCTCTTGATGGACTGGTGATCTTTTGGGACAGTCATCAGCTCCACAGAACAAAGCAGGTATAAAAAAATGCATGGATGGAGGCAATAGATAGCAGCATTGAATGGCAGCAGTATTCATATGAGTGTCTCCTAAACAGAGAGCTGCGTACATAGATGCATGTGGAACAGTGGCAGTAACTTCATTCATTACACATAACTATAAATGATCCTTGACGTGAAGATGTGGTTGATCAGGATCTGACAGCAGGTCACACTGTGAGCTTTGCTGACACACAGAATCACAGTTTACCGGACAAGATAAATAAACTAGGATGTTATTTGGACAGTTTGATGAGCTGCTTTGTCTTTTTTTCCATTTGTTCATTATTATGCATTTTACATAACTTGATGTTCTGTCTAACCTTGCATGTACACATACTGGGGCTTTCTCCGTCACTGTGGTTGATTTATCTGAATGAAGACATGAAGAATATTAACCTAAAAGGCTGATGAAGCAGCAGGGTTATATGTCTGAAAAAGGCTTCAGCGTAAATGAACCACCTGACCTATAGTGATGGCTAGTGACCTGCTAGTGTGGCTACAAATTGCATATCCTGATCATGTATTGAAAAGCATCGTAATTGAAACATTGACCAAACAAAATCAAACCATTCAAAGAAGGTATCTAGTAAAATGTTTTCTTGAACAAGTGTCTAATTCTCAGTGGGATCCGCTGCAGCCTCACTGCTGGAGTTTTTTGTCTCACCACAGTGTGTGTACAAGTGTTTGCCCCAGTGACCGTGTTGTGGCTCTCTGTCTGCATTGTGTACAGACAATAGAGCTGTATGAAGGGCGGTATGGGGCTGTAGTGACCACCGCGACCTGAAGCTGTGGCACATCGGACCTCGAGCCAAGAAACTGCTGCCGCCGTTGGACGAAGCCAACAGTCCGTCTGCTCAGCGCCGACACGCCGGACTCGACAGATTTCTCAGCATTACCACGCCTGTCGATTCAGACGACTTTGCTCCTTTGTAATTAGCCAACACAAATAAAGTGCAGATACCATTAGCCGTTTCCTTGTTGTGTTAATAAATCAGCAACATCTGCCCCGTCTCTGCTGCTTCGTTTGAAGTGCACAGAGGCTAATAGACACAGTCTGCTCAACATTATTCTCTGGCCTTAACAAACACTGCAGCTCTCTACATGTATGGATTTATTTTTAACTGTAACTCGCTTTAAGGGAATGCCCATGTATGTTTTCAAAATTTCAAACCCACACTGAGGTTATGGTTACCTAATGAGCCTGAGGAATTTAATGTTATGGGGGGGAGAGGATTTGCCAATACATTACTCCCAGCTTAAGTAGATGTGGGTTTGGGGATAGTGTTGGTGTTACTCTGAGAGAGTTTTTGGATGGTGGCGGCCATATGAGTGTTGGTGTCAGAGTAAGTTAGTAGCTGGGGAGTAGATCACTTTCAGATGTTCTATGAGTGCATGATTTCTTTTCTCCGTTTTTTGTGGTTCACGACCACTCAAGGTTGTCAGACTTTAAGACGTCATGCTGCTGCTTAATCTCTGTGCAGATTGTTTGGAGCGACCTCCCGCTTTTATTGTCTGCTGTCCTAATCAGACTAATGCTGCAAGAGTTGGACACCAGCCACTTTTTATATTGTCCTATTGCTTGTGATGTATGAAAACACAGATACGGTCAGACAGCCTGTTCATTCATATACGAGCGTTTTTAGCCGCGTTAGCAGCAAGGCTCTGTGAAAGTGCTCCACCAGTACAGGCCCACGGCTACGATTGGAAATAGCTTTACAAATTCTGAGTGGATTACCATGAAGTTTGGTGCAGACATGTGAAGCTGCAGTCGGCAGAAAGCTGAAAAAGAAAAACAACAACAACAAGAGAACAAACACATGATTTGTGGCTTTAGTGATCCTGCTCCCACTGTCAACTTCAGCCCCTTTCAGAAATGGGACACAAAACGTTGCTGGCTTCATCAATCTGATGGCAACCTAGTCCTCCAGACATCGGTCACTGCTTTGTTAATGTTCCCCGTGACCTCACACCAGATTAGTTATTCATGAGAGACTAGACAGCACATTATGTGATGTGTAATATGAGGTGTGTCAGAAAAGTTCCAGGACTGGCGTCACAGAAGATATGTTTCAAACCTAAACTACAAACTAGGAGTTTTCCCCTTCAGATGATCAACCGGCACGTCTACAAAGAGATCCTGCGGCGTTTGCTTCGTTCAGTGTGCAAGAAGAGATGAGAGTTGTGGCAGTTCTGACTGATGAGTTGGGAGTTCCAGATACTGATATCCTTAAGGAGACATTAATACCTGAGTTTCAGTTTCAATTGAGTGTTTGTTGCTCCTCCCCCTCGTTATGCAAGTCGTTAGTGCTCCCCCTGCCACAGTGGGGTTCGAACCCCACCTCTTGGATGAAAGATGAAGCGTCTTCAAGAAACTACGATTAAACTCCTCATTAAGCCTGATTGGATTTATTTTATATTTGGTAAGGCTTTTCTGATTGTCACTGAATGAATTCTCATAACTTTGCTGATCTTCTTCCTTGTAATGTAGCTCAAACCGCCACAGCGTAGTGGAGCCTCACAGACTTGTTATCTGATTCTGAACTCATTCTCTACCTATAGTGCGTATAGTGTTCGTGGCTTATGTTTTACTTTGTGATAACAAACTCATAATGCAGGGCGTCAAATTTCATAGATGCAAACATAACCCGTGTGACTTCTGTGAGTGATGACGACTATCCATAAATTTCCACAGAAGTCATTAACACCAGCAGCGCAGCACAGTATCAGGACACGGCAGCCTGACACATGTTCCACCTGGAGTGAACCCACCATTAATGAAACCTTATCAGCATAATGACGCTCCCCTCTGCTGTCTGTGCACACACACATGGACTTGGACCGGCATGTTTCACTCGTTATCTGTCCTTTTAAATCCTTCTGTTTTTAACCTTATCTCACCCCCCTATCTGTGCATAAATCAAACACTCCCACCTTTGGCCATAAACGATAACGTCAGGTGACAACTGTGGCCTGTGTTTTCACTGCGCATACCTAGAGTTTCCTCTCCATACCTTCCTGTCAATGCGACATTCCTTTCCCAGACTTTTTGCCTTGCCAGGTATTCCAGCCGGCACGTCCCACATTCCCAGCTGTACGTCTGCCCACAATGAAGCCATAACACTGCTGTCTCCGCGGCCACTTAGTGGTGGGAATACTGCCTGTGTGTGGCTGGATGAAATTCTCTGTGTGCATCCGAAGTCTTGCATGTGTGTTGATGACTTCATCCTCACCCCCAGTCCCAGGCGTCAGGGCATATTTTTAACAATGCATGTGTGTACGTGTGTGAGCGTAAGACTTGTGAATCGCTGCTACGGAGCCCGACGCTGTTTCACATTACAGGGAAGCTGGGGTTAATTTCCTGTTGATGGACGCGGCCGACTTGCAGATAGAAACAGGTTTAACTGGGGGGGATTAGGCAGCCGCTGTAGCGCTCAGCTGTTTAGGAGGTGAGACTGGTAGGTGAAGTGTAGCATTAAATCTGAGGTATTTAGGCCAATACATACAGGTACAGTAAGGCGCGGGGAGAGCTGGGAGGTGTTGAGAGGATATTTGTACTGTAACATTGTGGTTTGGATTACAGCTGGCTCGAACGCGGTTTGCTTAAAGTAAAGCTGTTTTGCTTATCTCAGCTAAAGTGGTCACAGAGAAAATCGGTTTTGTCACTCCTGAGCTAAGGCGACCAAAGAAACAAAAATAAAAACAAGTCATATGACACAGTAGATGGATGCATAAATGTATACAGTATATGCATATTGGTTAATTTAAAAAAAAAAAAAAAAAAATCTGCATATTCTGTGCCAGCAGATTGATCAAATGTCTGCTGACTCAACCTTAAAGGTGCAATCATAGATTTTTTTTTTTTGGCTATTTGGGAGGGAACAAGCTGTAAACATGACACCTCTTAAACTTTAGATGGCCAATGCATTAGTTGCTTATTTACTCACCAGCAGATACAGAGACTCATCAGTATCTATTTTGCATTTCTGTACAGCTGACAAATAAAAGTCCAAGATTCACTCCTATTTGAATCTGTTTTGGTCTCCAGCTCCTGTGAAACATGTTTTTTAGGTTGTAATTAATTAGTCATTAACATCCACCCATGCTGCATCTGTCAGTTTGATGAGAACGGTGAAGACTGAACCAAACCTGTAACGCTAAAGGCCTCCAAAGCAAAACATAATGAGCTAAAAACAAATTCTCTGCAGAGAAACTGAGGAATTGAAAAACACGACTCCGAGGCTCTTTTATTATGAGTGACATCTCTCACGTTACTCACAGTTATTTGAACCCATTACTGTTGATATAAAAATATTGATTAGTGCAGCTTTACATCGACTCGTAGGTCAATTAAAAGAAAATACCTTTGACAATAAATGTTCTTTTACAAGAGAAAATTGTGACCAACATTTTACAGCGTGGGCAGAATAACTGGTTATTACTCTGATTTGCACTCACTGCTTCCGTGTTTCGCTCTAATCAGTCTTTATCCGTCCATACAGGAAGGTTGCTGCTAACCTCAGCTCATTTTGTTGGAGCTGGAATAACTCTGTCCCATGTAATGAATGTGAGCTGTGCTTCGAGTCCGCTTCAGCAGGGCCTCATTCATAAAAAAACAAATCAGCAAACAAACAGACAGACACACACATGGGCTTGCAGACTCCCCACATTTCATTCATGGGAGATTTCCAGTCTGGCCCAAGAGAGAAGACAGATTAATAGATACGTACAGTAGAAGTATGTATTAGCAGTGGTGCTCTCCGGCCCCACAATCCCTTCACGTCACGCTCCACAGAGCCCCTCAAGGGACCCTATAGGAAACACATCCCTCATTTTCCCCTCTTAATAAGGGGCAGCATTTTATATGGCTGTGACAGAAGGTTTGTGTTAGCGTCGTTAGCGATAGCCACAGACCCAGCCACAACCGCCCGACCCCTCCTCTGAGGGACACCTGGGACTCATTCTGACCTCCAGGCCACGCCCCTCACTTCGACCGTACCTGGCCAGAGACCGGGGCCCCACTGTGGTCCTCTGAAAGTGGTCCATGAAGCCGTGGGTTGGCCCCCCTCCATTAATTTAGAGTGGCTGAGAGTGAATGAAGGCACTAACCGCTGTGTTTCTCATGTGTTTATACGTTGGAGGCTCCGGCAGTATGGACAGATGCCTGACTGGATTGAGATGGATGTTTCTGTCCGCTGGGACTCAGAGGAAAAAAAGCAGCAGGAGGAAGTGGGATGGCAACAGAAGTCTGAGGGAAAGTTCAAATACCGTGAGGGAAATGAATGTGTAATGTGCTACATGTGTGCTCTGCTATAGTGATAAGCATACACACACAAACATGCATAAACACACAGACAGAGGGGCTTCCCAGGCGGCTGAAAGATCGTCTGTTTTCTTTACAGTGTGTTTCAGTAACCATTAATCTCCTCTCGCCGCACATAATTAATGCATCCCTCATTTGGAGGCTTTTTACTCTCTATGTTTTTCCATTCAGATGCATGACGGTGCACAGAGTAACTTCTTTATTCTGCCTTTGATCACCATTCTTTTCACAAGTCTTATAATACAAATAAATAAAATAGCAAATTTAGAACTCGTTCAAGCAGAAGTGAGTCAAGAAAGTGGAAGGAATCTGTCACATGCTTAAGATTTTATCGAAAACAATAAAACTTATTCTTAATGGCTTAACTTAATAGAACTGCTAATAAACAATACGAAGCATTTATGATTAGATTAACAACCAAATAAAAAGGATAAACACCTGCTAATCTGTTCGCATGAACTGGCCTCAACCAGCGTGAGTTAGGATCTCTGGAAGTCTTTACGCCGTCACTGAGGCTAAACTACCAGTCAGTTAGAAACTCTCCAAACTATAAGATCACCACTCAGTAAACTCAAGTGTGATGTTTATGCACATTAATACAGAAGACACATGTAGAAAGGAAGGTAGTTTTGATGGAGCTGGACTGAGTAACAAAAGCAATGTTAAGATTCATCATTAGCAAAGAAATGTGAAATATTTTTTAAAATAAGTGAGTCTTTGATAAAATTTCTCAAGTTGACCATGTTTGCTAGAAACACAATGTCAACAGTTGTTATGGACTAAATGTAACCAGAGACGAATGATGCTAATATATGTAGGTAAGTCCTCATCCAAAGCACTCCGGCTCAGAACAGTAGGAAGTTCTCAGTGATTTCTTGACTTAGTATGTATCAGTGTGGACACCTGAAAGTCAACCTTGTCCACCAAAACTCATTATGGCCCACTTTATATAAGTTCACAGCTATTTTTGTCACAATCAAATAGTTCTAACATACAAATCCACATAACGTCTGTTCATGGTAATAGCAAAGATATCTTTGTAAAACCTACAAACGTTTCTTGATATCCAATAATCTAAGCCAAAAAAGTGTGGGCAGTTTATAACATAATTAGACACAATATTTTCGTGGCTATGAGTTACACTGTAGGGTCAGTTCATGCCAGATCAGAGTTGACATAAGTTGTCCCACCGTCTAAGATTCTGTTCAGCGTTAACTTATTCATCATTTAAGACCCAAAACAGAGTTCTGTAAAGTGTCTGGGCAGAACTTTGAAAATTTAATTTGTTTTCAGACCAGGGCATTTGTGTTTAATGATTGACTGGCTGTAAGGTGGCTCGGTGGTTAGCGCCGTTGCCTCGCAGCTAGAAGGTCGCCGGTTCATGTCCCGTTGAGGACATCCCGGATCTTTCTGCGTGAAGTTAGCATGTTCTCCCCGTCCAGTCTAAGTTCTCTCCGGGTTCTGAATGTGAGTGTGCTTGGTTGTCTGTCTCTAAGTGTAGCCCTGTGATAGACTGGTGACCTGTCCAGGGTGTCTCCTGCCTTCACCCTAAATCAGCTGGGATAGACTCCAGCCCCCCGCGACCCTACAGCGGTGTGTGGATAATGGATGAATGGATGGATGGATTGAATGGAAGAAAGAAAGAAGGGTGGTATTGGGGCCACAGAAATTTCCCACAGGTGCATATATATATGGATGTATCCATATTTCCTCCCAAGAATATAGTCTTCAAAGGCTGTATTTTAAACAGGAAATATGAAAATACAATTTTTTAAAGACTGTATTAAGACTGAGAATGTATGTTCTGATATCTTGGTTTAGGTTGCTTATGTTTGGAAACTAAACTGTAATGAACGTAATCTACAGATGGACTATATATAGAACAGCAACAATGAAATATAATGTATTCCTGGTCTTGAGTGTGGTCCCAGATGATCAGGTAATGCTGGAAAGGGCTGCAAACAAACGTCTTTGTCCACTGTACAGATAAGTTGGGCATTGATTTAGACACACCAGCAGAGGCTCTTCCTTACTTGAAACAGCCCGGCTACCTTTGGCTGGAGTCTCTATAGTGACTTAGCTGCTGGTAACACTGTTGTCACCATAACCGACAGCGGTGTGTTCAGCTGTGGAGGTTTCGGCTTCCTCAACCATTTTTGAAAATCCATGTAACAATATTTGGAAAGTTAGCAAACACTGTTGACTACATTTGTCCAGCTGCAGTCGGAGGCACCCGAGTGCAGCTGTGTAGACGGACACGATGCAGCCGTCCTGCACAAGGAGGGCGCAAAATGTCAAGCTACGGGTGCAACGCATGCCTTTGCACCCTCGTAGCACCGGCCCCGGCTTCTACTGATGGATTTAATGTCGATCCAAGCTGCAGAAGCGCTCCAAATATGAGTCACCTAACATTTTCTAAAGGAAAAATGAATGGGAACAGAAATAGCTCCTCAGATGTTGCAGTTTTATTACAAGTCCTGGTTACAAATGATCTATTGCAAGGTTTTCAGTTACAGTGCATCGTGTCATTACAAATCAAACTCTCTCATTTTTATACCATGCTGTGGATGAGCTGCCACATCTAGACTCTAGGACTGTTTCAGGGATTGATACAGTAGAGTGTAAGTGCCTTTGTGTCTGGATCTCTGTGTCCATGACTTTGATGGTCCATAAAGGATTCATGTGGCAGAGTGTAAGTGTGCGTTTGCGTCTGTACATGACAGAGTATGTGTGAAGCCCCTGTCTCCATCCCCCTTGTAACGTCAACCCACAGTCTCCACCGCAGTTGGCCCAAAGTCTGCCAGCCCCCCTCCTCATATTTATCCCATCATCACACTCCCCCCCCCGCCCCTCTCAAAAGTCCCCTACTTCCCTATCCATCAGCCTCCTTCCCTTCCTCCACTTCCCCCCACATTCCTGCATTTCACTGCCATAAACAACTATTAACTTAATGGTTACAAAAATCATTAAAGAAGGAACATCTGTGCACCCGCCACGGCCAATCAAGGGAGGCAAAGAGCAGCCGAGCCCCGGAAGGAAGGCTGTGGTTGGCTGCCTAAAGTGCTTGCACCTTGTTGAGTCCCTCCCACTACCATGCGTGCTCTTTATAGTCTGTTTAGCGAGGGGAAGAAGCAGCGGGACACGGCCGGAAAAAAAAGCGAAGGCGGAGTGGGGGATTTAGCAAAGACACACAGACACATGGAAATGGTTAGCATCTCGGTGGTGGCAGGCAGCAGCCCGCTCTCTTTCTCTCTCTGTTCTTTTTCTTTTTCATTTTCAGTCTTTTACGTCCCAAAATAGGAACCAGATTGCCACTGTGGCCGCTTAATTTGGGCTCCTTCAGCATTTAAAGGATGTAACTGGAAATTGAGGTGGAAAAATTTTAAGAAAATAAAAAAAGGGATAGGTTTTGGTGGGGGTATAAATCACATAATTACAGAAGTAAAAGCAGCTTGAGCTTTTTGAATTAAGCCTCGGCCCGAACAGCTACCGCTATTAATGCCATTTTGAGCTATAAGGGTTTGCTGGAAGAGCGGTTTGTGGCAGACAAAATCCAAATCTTATTAATCAAGCAGATGCAAGCGAATCTAATGAACTTGGAAAGTTCCTCATGTATGGCTCCTTTAACCCCTTGGCCACCCTTGAGCTCTGTGAGACCAGGGAATAAAACAAGAAGGAGAACGTAAAACAAATGAACGGAAAGCCCAGGCAGAGCTGCGATGAGGCTGAAGCTGCTTTCCCTCAGTCCAGATTGAGTGTGACTCGTGTCAGGCGCAGACCTTCGTCTCCAGTCTGTACGCCGAGAGGCCAGCGCCGCCGTCAAACCCTGCCCTGAGATGAAAGCATTTTCCACCACGCATAATGTGCATGAAAATAATGCGTGCATTGTGTTATCACAGTGCCAAAAGGGCAGAAATACATGCAGCATGTACAATGAAACTGTTATGCTGTTGGGTTGACCGTTGCAGGCCCCAGAGCCAAGTGCAGGAGACATGGTGAAAGCTGCAGTCGTCTGGAGAGGCGAGCCTGAGCGAGGTGTTTCCTCGCACGCTACCTCGGGCCAAGGTGGATGTGGAAATGGTGTTCATTTTAGCGACTGTTTTTTTATGACGTGACAAAGTTATTGCTGCAGGTGAGGACAGCGCAGGGGGACGCGGGGCGGAAGCGCGGTGGTGTGAGTATTTGTGTCTGACAGCGTGAGCATGGGTGCTCCCATGAAGAGGTGTTTGTGTACCGTCAGGGGGGCCGTTTTGTCAGCACCTAAGGCTGGTTACTACGTTCCCACGCTGCTGGATACAGAGTTTCCTGATGTGTCCGTCGGGAGGGAGGTACAGAAGACCAAACTGGAGGGGGTCTGGAAAATGGCGGCCGCTTTGAGTAACATAAACAGATCATAAAAAGGCTCTTCAGTCTGACTGTGGGAGCTGAGTGGAGCTCAAGACTTGCCGTTTACAGATTTTGGTTCACTTTAGCTGTGTCTTCTCTGATTTGGGTCACGGCCAAGACTTGGAGAGCCATGTTTCAGTGTGTTTAGACGTTACAGATCTGCATTCACTTCATAAAACCTCACTCACATTTGATATAGTGTGCAGAAACCGCAGCAGAAGTTAATTGAATATGGAGAAATTCACCGGGTCACTGCAACAAGGAGGCCTTCCAGGACATCTTACATCAACTTAGGACTCACAGTTCTCTGTGTTTAAGCCTTACATGTTGAGTCAGAAATGTTGGCTCTTCTCACAGAGTCACCACTTTTCTGCGTCTGTCTCCACCCGAAGGTGTCGGCATCGGTGCCAGGAGCTCGGCGACAGCTCTCCGGCCGACCCGGGTCCTGCCTCGCACGAATATCATGAAGGTCTGTCTTCTTAATAAACTGATTCTTCAGGAAAGTTGTTGTGAGTTCACAGTGTGCGTCCTGGAAGCGGGTGCAGTGTGGTTTGGAGGCTTCGAATATTGACGCTGGCACAGAGAGGTGTAAAAGTTATGCAGGCACGCCGCAAAATCGTAAAATAGAACTTCCTTGTTCAGTGTGCCACCGTTCTCTGACATTGTGTGTGAAATACTGCGATTTGGCAACGTGTAGGAATTACAGGGGGGGTAGACATAATAACATGAACACTTAAAAAGTAAGTTAAAGTGAGACTGTGAAGCTTTTGAAAAACAAAATTACTGTTTTTATCTAGCAAGAGAAACGTGAATTTCTGAACGCACCCTGGCTCAGTTCAACACAACCTGATTTACTGTCACAGCCTGGCTGCTTGTTGTTGAAGCATACAGTGACTGATGTGAACTAACTTCAGATATATATGGTTGTGTATTGAGTACACTGAGATATATAGACTGAGAAAGCAGGCTGAGGCTGACTTGTCCTCTAAGTTGTAGACGTTTGGTAGTTTATTTTTTAAGTGTTTAGGTTCACTCATGAAATGCAGAGGCTTTTTTTTTCCCTATAAGTGAGCATGGCAAGTTACAGTAGCACTACAACATTAACAACATGAAGCAGTGCCGTACATAATGCTATAGTTCTATACTATTTCTGTGAGACTGCTAACTCATGTCACAAAGTCATGTTTACACAAGTCTTGTCTGTATATTGTTAGCAACACTAGATTTGTGAGACATTACGCTAAAGCTATTATAAACTATAAACTGAAACGCATCATCTTTCAAATATTTCCGAGCTGGATTTGCTCCACTGGTTCATGTCATTTATATCTATCATTTTGTACTTCCACCTGCTGTGTAGCACTGATAGTTTGACTCTTCTGAGCTGAGATGATTGTTCCACGTTGCTTTCCAAATTCGCAGACAGTTCCTGAAGCGCTGTTTGCCAGGCCTCTTTCAATGCTAACAAATGTCGTGTAATTGGACCCATTTTTATTGCACTGTTTGGAATTGTTGCTTGAGAGTTAAGCCTTACATTATTTATTCTACTCCCTGTATATATGTCTATATGATCCACTGCCACCATTCCAGCTTTGTGTATTATCTGAGGAAGCAGGCTGGTTTATAATTATTAGTTTAAGGCCCCGCCATTCTTCCACCATCTTCTCTTTGGCAGCAAGGGTCACAGGAGCCATAAAACATGATTAAGTGAAGGAGCTGTAGCTGTAAAGTTTGTTCCAGCCGCTCACGGATGAAAAATGACAGTGAAATCAGTCGCAGCATGGGAACATGTCTGGGCCCTCAGTAATGATTAAACCCTGGTTTGGATAACCAGTAGCAGACAGACACACAACGCTGTGATAACTAGAAGAGCAGAAACATCTGCAGTGTACTCTGTATCCCATAATGAGCCTCACGGTGGATGATTTAAGGCATGGAACACAATGTGAGTCCTATGGCAGTTATCTACACTGCTACCCTGCACTAGCACAACAACACGGGACACGGTGCAGAGTTATAGGACCACAAATCTTCTGCTTTATTATCACGTTTACCCTAAAAATGAAGGCGTGGTGGTTGCTTTAAACTTAGTTAGGAATTTCTGTGTAACAATAAATATTAATTCCTAAAAAAGGAGCAAGTGAGGACAAAATATCCAGTGACGGGTTTATTTTATTACCTTTGAATTGACTCTTTCTCATAAGATTTTAGAAATATTGGATATCAGTCGTCGCCTCTATGTCTTGGCTCACAAGTGAATAAACTTATTTCCCACAATGTGCTATTTTAATAAAAGATTTATTCATTAGTAGATATCATCTTTAAGTGTTTCATGACCCTAACAGCTCTTTAACCTTATGAACAACATTTCCAGAGTAAGTTTGTCACCTTTACTTTCCATACTTTATACTGTATCTTGTTTTTATTTTATTCAGATACTGTATTAAAAGCTGCATTACTCTTTGGCACACAGAGAAACAGTCAGTAATATAATCAGCAAGGGTGAGTTCTGCTGTTTATTTTCCTGTGTGGCCTTGGTTATGAAACAACAGGGACAGGAGTAAGAAAATGGGTGCAGAAATGAAACGATTATTAATGTAAAGATCTTATTTTGCAGACGTTTGATCTGTGAAAGCACCTGATGTGGAACTTAAGAAGAGGCATGAAATAAATACTGACTGATTATTGTGATCGAATGTTAACATTTTGCGCCACTACCTTCCAAACGACTGGTTCAATAAAAGGCTAGACGTGAAGTTAAACAGTTTTCCACTTCAGTCATAAACTGTCTCCGTTTTGATTTGTTGGATCCAACAGAAAAAAGGGTTCATATCCATCTCACATCACATAACTGAGATAAATCCCGTGTATTTTGCTATGTACAAATAAGCATAGTTACCAAACTGGTTTCACTCTTTCTCGTGATGCTATTGTGATGCTAACACATCATTGCATAGGTAAGATCTATGCAGGGATTGCACTGCATGGGGACTAACATACAGCGCCCTCCATAATTATTGGCACCCCTGGTTAAGATGTGTTAAAAGCCTTAAAATAAATTCAATTTGTATTGCAGAAGCAAACTCTCACAGTGAAAATTGTAGAAAAATGTAGCCTTCATCTCAACTCAAATGAATTGTTGGCAAAAGGGGCTTGCACAAAGTATTAACGTCAAGGGTGCTGATAATTGTGGCACACATGATTTGATGTAAAAGAATTATTTTTTATTGTAGGATTTTTTTTTTTTACACTGAATAAATGCACTTGAATTAAAGGTTGAATTTTCCTCTTTTTTTTTCATTGTGGTCCTTTATTATTTAGAAAAAAAATGAATTTACTCGAAGCTAAAGAACACATCTTAACCAGGGGTGCCAATAGTTATGGAGGGCGCTGTATCTATATGGCAAAGAGTTGATGAGTAGTTTAGACATGAGTTGTGGATGTTGAAATGACCAAACAGCTGCATGTAGAATGTAACTCCACCTAACTCGGTGTAAACTCAAAATGGCTTTTTATCTTCAGTACTTTGTCGTACAGACAAACAACTGGCATTGTTGGAAAGGTGACTTGTGCAGTTTCCTTCACCTCGCTGCAAGTAATACCTGATGGGAATTTAGATGCAAAGTGTTTCTGCCTAAGGGTTAAATAACAAAGGAGACCAATTAAATGGACTCTGTCTTGTTTTGCACTGTTTCATGTTTGGCTGAAACCAAAATTTGCTCCAACACGCCTTCTGTATTTTCAGCTCAGCTATTATTCTCCCTGAACCAGCGTTTGACTCATGTTTGCTCTGACAGTGTCCAGTCACATTAAATAGTGAAGGTTTTACAATGAAGAATAGGCTGAACATAGAGGAAGGTGTCCAGTATTGTTGACGTGGATGTTGAGTCACAGCACAGTAAGAGCAGCAAAGACAGTTTCTCTCCATTACAGTGACCTTTACAGACGATTATTTGCATGTTCTTCCTCCCAGGCAACACTGAAACATCCGCAGCTTCCCTGATCAGACAGGCAGGAAGCTAATGTCTGTTGTTAGCGCTGCTGAATGGCGCTGACGCTGCCAGGAGTAATTATGGGTAATTGGTGGGACAATAAGGCGATGACAGCTGTGGAACCGTTGCAACATGAGGGCAGGGATCGGCCCAGCCCGCGGTCCGGGCAGCACCCTTAGCTCACTCTCCACCGCTGTCACGATCGACCGGGCACAATTAAACCGCACAATAACCTTTTTGTGGAACCCTGTCCGGCGTATATCAACATCACATCTAAAGCAGGGAGTTGAAACTTTTTTTTCATCACTGTTTTCCCCGTGTCTCATCTGGAGAAGCATTTATTTTAATCAAAGATAGAAACAAATGTCTGCGTGAGCAAACTGAAATCTAAGAAAGAAAAAAATTCAACAGGTGTAAGAAAATACTTGAAAGATGTTATAATAACTTATTAGTGACGTTAATGATGAGTCAGAGTGAGGAAGTATTGCATGGCTCTTAAGCGCTTGTATGACTTATTCCTTTAATTTTGTGTAGATTCTTGTTTCTGGCAGCACAAAAAAAAAGAAAAGAAAAGAAAAGAAAAGAACTTGAAACCACCCATCAGTTGATTAACTTGCCGGTTTTGGCACCAGAGCGCCTTCCTTCCTTTCTGCCCTCAAGTCAAATAAAGGATTTGGTGGTTAAAAAAAATCGAATTGATCATTGTTGGGAATTTCCTGTCAAATCTGCTGAGTGCTGAGAACACCAACCTCCATTTGTTAGTGAGAAAATACTGAAGTGAAGACCTCTGTACAATCACGCTGTTAAACAACAGAAAGCTGAAGCCCTTTTGAACATAAGTGCTGCTCATAAGGTTCTTTGCAATTAGTCGTATGCATCATCATCAAAGTGTTGTCTGTTTAGTCTGTCTATACTGGGAAGTGTCTCACACAAATGACACACAGAGGGCTACCTGGGAAAGTCATTATATTCACTCATTTCATCTCTGCTCCACTAAGAGGTTCCCTGTTTACGACAGCTTCTGTCCTATTCTCATCGTCCCTCTGATGAGGACGTGGGGTGGATGGATGGGTCAGTTAAACATGGAGACTTGAGATGGTTTGATTCTCTTTCAAACCAACATTATTTGTTTTACTGAAACCCGTATTAAAACTTTAACCACATCTTAACCATGACAGCGAAGTTCCCTTTAACAGTTTACTTGTACTCTATCTTCTACCACAAATAAATTAACTACATGGTTATTTCAGTTTGGAGGGCTGGTTGGTTTGCTACCACTCATATCCTTGTGTTAAATATGAAAGAGGAGGTGGATAGGTCAGTTTCGCAACTCTTTCCAAAATTGAAAAACACACCAATAACATTTTAGTAATAGCATAAACAGCTATGTAAAACTGACAAGCTGTGGTTATACAAGTAAGTCATGCTGGAAGAGTTTCTCTGTTGGGGAGCTGCCACTGCACCCGCAGATAAATACTTCCAAGATATATTTATATGTACTTCCTCACAAAAGAAACACAACTTGTCAATGTTAGATTTCTGTTTCTGCCTTAAATAGAGAAGAAATAACCTGTTAGTACAAATTAGGAGTTAAGGCAGTCAGATTTGTAA
>NW_007579658.1:0-19299 GCF_000690725.1 Stegastes partitus | reverse complement strand
TATAGATAATGGATGGATGGATGTTCATAGTGAAGCTGGCTCCACATGGCACTTTGAGCTGATGGGGCATCATAAAATTGCTTTAATTCACCTCCATCTGTTTGGATAAAGATGGATATAAAGCTACCATGCAGTTTCTACATCATAGTAACTTTATTGTACCATCTTAACCCTTTAATCGTGGGTCAACCAAGGACTGTCAGAAACTCAAAGACGGTCTCATGTTGTCTTGGTCAGTGTAGTTCTGACAGGTGAAACATTGCCCCAGACTTTATGAATCTCTCTTTACTGGACTGCGTTCATCCTTCCCTCAAGTCTGACCAGTTTCTCCAGCTTATCTGTTGCTTAGAAGCACCCCTATAGCATGATGCTGCCGCCACCATGCTCCGTCGTGGGAACTGTATCGGCAGGTTATGAGCAGCACGTTGACTTGAACAGACGTAGATATTGCCTGGAGTTCTGCCGAAGAGCTCAAGTTTTTATCTCATCAGATCACAGAATCTCTTTCCTCATACTCACAAAGTCCTTTATAATCCCCAGACTGTCATGGGACTTCTTCTCTAGAATGAGATGGATCGATTAGCAGCTGCTGAGATGGTCGTCCTTCCAGCAGATTCTTCCAACTTTACAGAGGATTTGTGAGGTTCTGTTAGTGTGACGGTTGGATCCTTGGTCTTGTCCAATGACCAGCAGGTTTCAACCCAGAACCTTCTTGTTATGGGACTGCACCCAATTTTCCAGAAATATCTTTTAAAAGTCTATAAATAATATGCAAAAATTCTATCGTGTGTAAAGCGGTCATTCTACAACAAGCTCTGTCAGTGTGCTTCAGCAACAAGACTTCTTTTGTAGGTTTCTATAATCACTTACACGAGATAAGTGATTATTTCCTATTCACTTTAATAGGAGACAGCCTTGGGTGAGTTGTTCTGAACCCAGTGATCAAAGGCAGCTTCTTTAATATCCACAAAACATTACCTACTTAAGTCATTACAAGGATTCAGATGATGGATGGACTTCTTTAATCGTTAATCTAATACACAACACATAGACCTTTTTGTTTACTATTTATGGCCACGCGAGTATGTGGAGTAAAGTGATGGCACCATTCTTAAAGAGCCAAATACAAAATATCTCCAGGTGTTGGTTGTGTTACAGAACGATTTACCAATTAGGAAGTATTCCCATCTGATAAGTCTGTTTACACTTTGTCAGTCAGCCCTCAAGTGTTTAGTTAGCCCAGTCTAACCTGCAGGATTTTCTGAAGACTCCTGGAATGTGTTTTTTTTTTTCTGCAATGGATTAAATGAATTCCTTACAAGAGAAAAAGTGAGGAACATAAACATCTCCTGATGTGTTTGCTGCAGAAACACATAATGATGATGATGATGAGAAGCTAAAACAGCCAAAAACATCTACGGTATGAACTATTAGTGTAAAAAAATATCCATGAAACCGCTTCCAGGAGCCTCACAGGAAACAGGCTGACTGACAAACACACAAATGTAGTATTTACATTCTACTTTGATTAAATTAGGGTTGTGTTTTGCTTTTTGGGTCTTAAAATTGAGGGTAATCTAACATTTGGACCAGCATGATAGATTTTTTCTCAGTGTAAGTCCGTGATACAGAAATACGGATGTTACATATCAAGAACAAATATACGACAACGTCAACATCCCTGATTATTATTAGCATTAAGAATATCACCAAAGATTGCCATAATCAATCACTGTAGATTTGCTAACAACTTGTTAAAATGCCTGAAAAATGTCCTTTTAAAAACATTTGTTGATAACAGGAGGAGATCAGGCAACATATTCCAAACCCATAACACGGTTCAACGATTTCACCAAAGTGTTTAGATGCATAGGCAGTATTGTACATCAGGGGTTCTCAACTGGTGGGTCGCGACCCGAGGGTGGGTCGCGGACAGCTGGTCAAAATGAAACAATATATAATGTGCAGCTCAGGTTGGACACATTTTTTATTTTGAAAAAACTTTTATTTTGACAGGCATGGTAACCATAGTTTGTTTGACGTTCATTTTAAGTTGATGTCGGGACGCAAGATGGCAAAAACAATACCCGGAGTATTTAAAATGTGGGTTTTCACACTAGGACTGGACCCGAATAGCCACCTATTGGTTCACTGTGCTGGAATCAGGATATCAGTTTGGATCTCCGAATATTCCCCCCCCCACCACCGTCAGTCAGACCGGAAGCTCAGCGCCTGCACCCCCGTCTGAGTGATGCTTTTATTCACTTCTGTACATGCAGTGATCATGATCCAGTTACTATACATGGTTATAAGCTCTGAAAATATATTGAATACTGATTTATAAGTAAAACTGGGTCACGACTTAATGACCACAGGAAAATGTGGGTCCCAGGGTGAGACCAGTTGAGAACCCCTGTTTTACATCATAAATGACATGAATTTATCATCTACACATGACAGGATTTGCTAATGGTTCAAGGGGAAGATATATTTTTGGATTATTAAACTGTTAACTGTTTGCTGATCATTTACTGTGAATACTTTCCATTAAAAAAACAAAAACATTTTCAGTGTGCTTATGGGGAACCTATTAAAACATAAATTAAATGCTTTCTGTTTGCTGGTTTCTGCTTTCTAATAAGCTAAACCTATATAACAGGACTGTGATGTACACGATACACTTGGTTGGAACAATAAGAAAAAGGGACGAAGGCTGGAAGATACTTTTATTGATTACAAAACAGCAGCAGCACTTATAACTGTCACATATTTGTAGCTTAATTGTTTCCAATGATTTTGAGACCCATATTTGCATCATATAGATCTTAGTTTTGGTTAAATAGCAGCTTGTTTCTCATGTAAGCAAACTGTAGATGCCGGCAGGCTGTGACCCTGAGAGGCTTCAGTTAGAAGATAGTTTCGTTTAATAAAAGTTTCCCACCTTGAATGAACCATAAAGTCACTGTCAGCTTGAGAAAAAAAAAAGGAACAATATGAATTCATTTGTAATTTTTTCCGCTTTGACCGGCGTCCCTCATGACAGCGGCTACGGATCGTTGCAACCACGGAGACAGACGGGAGACATCGCTGCCATCAGTGTCTGCTCTTTAGTGTGATGCATAAACACACACACACACACACACACACACACACACACACACAGGAGTATCTCTGCTATCAGTGCTGGCCTTGCAGCTTGCGTCCCCTCGGTGCAGGACACTGAGCTGAAAGGTCACAGTGTGTCGCCGCTGAAATGTCACCAGGCCACTCCTGCCCCGTCCATCCAGTCCGTCTCTCACGTTAGTCTCTGTGAACAATGCGCCGCAGTGTTGCCGCTGAGGTGCATTAAAACATCAAACATCCTGGTGACCAGTGTCTGGACAATAGCCCTGTTTATGCTATGTGGCAGCATGTGAGGGAATTTGAAATTGCCGTGACTCAGCAAACAAGACTGCAGCAAATAAAGAGAGCGAGAGACTGTAACTGAGCTCTTTTATTAGCACACTTTGTTTACTGAAGTTGGCGCCTGAATAATACACAAAAAGCTCTCTTGTTTGAGTTCTCTTTTTTTCTCCCTTTGCAGCAAACAATTCGCATTTTTGGGGTGAAGAAGAATGAAAACAGGGAATGAATGGGGGCCTGTGGAGAGCTGTGTCAGAATGTGCTGATGATAAGCTTGGCATGGCTAATATTGAGCACATCGAGACAGAGCGTGGCTATCTGCGCTGTGCATTTGGGAGTCGTCTGTGGGAAAGAGACGGGCCTCAGTGTGGGAAACGGCCTTCTTTTGATACGGAGCTGAAGATCAGCAGTCTGCCATTATCTGCGATGGAAAAGTTCAGCCTGGTTTAGAGAGGGCAAACGCAGAAAGAGGGTTTTTGTCCATCGCTCTGACCCTCTGTCATCCTCATGGGCTCAGCTAATAAGCAGAGCCTTTGAGGATGCTTGATAAATTGTGCAGATAAGTGGTTTGATAGAAATCGGCAGCCATGAAATTTGGCTCTATTAGATTGAAAATGAAATTGATAAATGCGGGCAATGTTGCCGCTCATGAAATTAAGCCTCTTTCTGTCTGTGTCTCCCCCCTCTCTCTCTCTCTCCCTCTCTCTCTCCCCTCTTGTCTGTCTCTAGTCCTCTTGGCTCCAGGCCGGAGTCACATGGTTGAGTGATCAAGTCGGGGTGTTGAGGCGAACTCAGTGGGTGAAGCGCAGGAGCTCCGACGGGTTACTGCTGGGTCTGAAATCAGCCTAAGTAGGCCAGGCCTTCTCAGAGGCTCAGAGGGGAACGCAAACACACCTCGCCTCCCCTCTCCCCCCTCCGTCCTTCCACCATCCTCCCGCTCTCCTCTGACCTCCATCCAGGCTCGGCTCGGCCACAGAGTTCAGCGTGTCCACAGGCTCACCTCTCCTCTCTCACACCAGCATGGGTGGAAGGACAGACGAGGAAGGGGATGGAAAAATACCAAACGCAGTCAGGGCGGCTTCCATTGTCAGAGCGATGCGTGTTTCTGTCCCAGTTAATAATAATTCATAAAAGGAAATGAAAAAGATTTTTAATGAAGTCAATTTACACTTTACCTTCAGTATATCTTTGGACTTATTCTAATGATACACAAGAGGAAATCCACCAGTTTGTACGGTGCTGGTAGACCTGATCTATGACTAGAGCCGTTCACATGTTACACTGTGCATAGAGGCTATTGCATTTCCAAATGTAATAATTATAATAAAAATAGACATTAACTTTGCTGAGCACTTTTCAAAGTCTAAGTTACAAAGTGCTTCACAAGGCAGCAAAACAAACCAGAGAAGTTGTTCAATCATCCGAATTTACAAGATGAAAAAGCAGCACGTTGTATAAAAACCAGCACGGTGCTCGAAAAGGTCAAAAAATATTATTGAAAGAAATAAGAAATAGGAGTTCAAAGGGAATTTAAAGTCAAATAAAATCAGGAAAGGCTCTCTAATAAAATATGTTTTAAGTAGAATAAGACAGTGGACTTTGGCTGAAGTGAAACATCGATGTTTGCTTGTGTACTTTTTAGCGCCAAGCAAGATTTAAAATCCAACTTTCCTGCAATTATGACTTGGATGTCAAGATTAAGGCTGTTTACCAACCAGGAAACTGGTCATTACAGTAACTCTGTTATAACATGAACGTCACAGGACTGTTTGCTGGTAGTTCTGACTTCTTAACGCCTACGATGTGGAGAACAACAGAAAGAAGTCTGCAGTTGGTGCCAAGGCCCAGTAGGACTCAGGAGTCTTGTTCTTTATGTGCATTTGAAGCAAACTTTTGAAATGTTGCAGAAAAATTAAGAAAGACAATGCAAATGAGTTGTGTTTTCATGAACTGCTTTGGAGCGAATAAACTAGCTGCGAGGCTCCGAAGATGAAACTATATTCTCCATCGTACATAGCTGTAAGAAAACAGAAAGTAACACTTTTGTTTGCCAACCGCTAATTAAGCTACAGTAGCAGAAGAAACAAATCAAACTTGGTCATCTATGAGAGAAAAATGGACAGAATTCTTTAAGAATTATTTCCAATCAGGAACTTGAAATTATCCTTTCATGTCGGCTGGTACTGGTTATGTTTCATGCTGTCATTGTTGGTCACATCTAATTCAAAGAAAAGTGTTTCATCCACTATTAGGTATATTACATTTTTTTAAAAAAAATCAAAACTCACCTCAAGCGAGAGTTAAAACCTATTGAGAAATTGGAATTTTTAAAATTTATTTATTTTTCTGATATTTCCATAAACTTTTTCTCATGCAACAACACAGCTAATGATAGAATGCTAGGCTAACTAGCTACCACATCTCAGGTTTTTCTTGATCTTTGTGTTGACTTCTACATTTACATGGTATGTTCCAGTTAGCATTTTGTTTGACATTTACAGAAATAAACCTGCTGCGGTGCACTTTGACACCATTTACCACAAGTCAGCGTATCATAAAATACCGATAGCTAACACTCACAAGACCCCTTCCTGTCAATACATATAAAACAAAGCACTGAACGTATGGGAGCTACATTAGCGAATCAGTGCTATCATTAGCAAGCTAGGCTAACTAGCTACCACATCTCAGGTTTTTCTTGATCTTTGTGTTGACTTCTACACTCACATGGTATGTTCCAGTTAGCATTTTGTTTGACATTTACAGGTTCGGAAATAAACCTGTTGCAGTGCGTTTTGACACCATTTACCACAAGTCACCACATCTGAATGTATAAAATACTGATGGCTAACACTCACAAGACCCCTTCCTGTCAATAAATATAAAACAAAGCACTGAACGTATGGGAGCTACATTAGCGAATCAGTGCTATCACTAGCAAGCTAGGCTAACTAGCTTCCATTTTCCAATTAGTTCCAATTAATTGCTAGCTTCCACTTTGAATAACATACAAATTAAACAGCACAAATTCTTTCTCAATATTGAATGTAGCAAAGAACCAGTTGTCTAAATGTTATACAACAAATGCTATGTGGACTGTGGGAAAAAATGTCTTGCTTCAACCAAACAGTTGCTTGTTTTGTGCGAAAAATGTTAAAAAATACTTTTTAATTTGACTTCCATTAATCCATTTTCCATTGTTTTTGTAAATTCCCATTATTCTGATCTGCAGTATTCTCTTTCTACGGGGTCAGAGGTCAGGAACAGTTACAGCGAAGCCGCCCAGGAGCTGTCAGAGACGTCACGTTACAGCCGTGTCTGGAAAATCTGACACTTTCTACTTTTAGCAACAGGAATCCATCACCGGCAATCAGCTTACTTTAAAAACACCTGCTGGAGATTTTGTTTTCCACCCAGTCAGGAGGAGAGAAACAGCGGTGGAAGGAAAGAGAGGATCGAGAGAAGAGGGGGAAAGGGTGAATTCTCAGGCTGCCCTTTCCCCGTCCACCCCCACCCCAACCCAGGCTCATTAACTCAATTCATAATCGACCCTTTTTGCCCCCCACTCCCCTCCTCCTGCCCCCACTGGCTGGTGGGGTGGGCAGGTGGAGGGGGGGAGGTAGCTGAGCTCATTAGGCGAAGGATCATCGCTTGCTTCACTCTTAAAATGCCTGCAAAGTAAAAAAAAAAACCTCTTCATGAACGTGTTACAGTTTCCACAGTTTTGTGTTGACAGAACGGTTTGATGGTGGACGGACACTTTTCTCCCCTCTGTCTCTTTCCTGCCTTTCTTTTGACGTCCTTCATTTTTTCCTTTGCTTCCTCCTTTTTTCCCCTCTTCCCCGTCCAGGCAGCTTGAAGCAGAACCACTAAATGGGGATAATTGGGGGGGGAAAGTGGCCGGCCCTTGTCTGACCAATCTTCTCACACAACAATCAGCAGATTGTTCCCGGTGACACAACAACCTCCGAGTGTAGATTCGGGCTGTAATTAGCAAGCGGCTACCGACATGCACGTCAGATGCGGTTATATGTAACCAATCGATTACAAATTCTCTCCCCTGCCTGTTTTCTCAACAACCCGGCCCTTTCATTCCTCTTTTTTTTTTTTTTTGGGATTGTTTGGAGCTGCACACGGAGCGCTGGATGGATCGATGGAGGTTTGTTTGCTGTCTCTGGAGATGAGACGGACGGTCAGTTGGAGAGGCCTGTTTTTTAGTGTGCCTGACTGGACTCTGGTTAACCATCTAATGAGGGCAGAGGGAACGTGTCCACAGCAGGACCTCTCGCTGTCTCACCACATACTGTCCTCTCACACACACACACACACACACACACACATGCGCACAATCACACGCACAGGGATGAACTTTTTTTGACACTTGCCTCGTGTATACTCAAACATACACAGCGTCAGGGAATGTTTGTCTTCCTTTTAAATTCTTAATCCTCTGCTTCTTCTGTTTACTTACGTGTGCATAATCTTCCGTATGATCTCTGATTACAGTCAAACACACACACACACACACACACACAGCCTGAAGGGTTCACAGAGTGCTCACAGTTGCCGGTTGCTGTTTGTTTGCTTTACAAGCAACATCCAACATGGTGCAGCAGATAAGAAAGGCATTTTTCCACTAACTAATTTTTTACAGACCAAAAGTCTTCACATAGGGCAATTTTGTCATGTTTGCCAGGGCATAAAAAGAAATATATTTCAGACATACCACACTAATTCCAGGTCTTTTTTGTTTTGTTTTTTTGGATATATGTCTGTCTTTAACACTCAGTGCCTTTAAATGGAATCTAATTAATCGTGTTCACAAGTAGAATCCTAATGAATGAGCTCATTTTGTGTTATTTACAATCTCATGAATGGAAATTTTCTGAAACCTCAGCTTGGGGGAAAAAAAAGTGCTCATTAATCAGCAGAAAAAGTAGGATGCTAAAGGCTAATTCATGGTTTCTTCACCCATGGACTTAATTGTAAATATTTCTGTCAACGCTATGCCTCGGTAGATGTGTTCCATATATGCTGATCGTCACAGTACGAAGAAGAGTTGCTTTATATCTCGACAGGATCAGGTCAGGGGATGTGGACTGCAGCACAGACACTGTGACATACATACAGAGCATGAAGTGAGCGTACAGTTTACTTCTCTGGCACATGTACAGCTGGCGAGCTTGTCCTCACAAACCCTCACAGCTCGGGGAGATGACAACATTTATGCCACACCCTAGTGGATGTAGAGACCAGGAATTCCATTAGTTTGGTTTCTTTGCACAGCGTTGTTAAAGGCACCTTTAAAGAAGCGTCACCAGAAATAGAAAAACATTGCAGTTTAAGGGGTAATAAACAGCTCTTCTTTGTGGAGGAATTTCCTAACGGTGCCTCAGTGAGTTTAGCCTCGGTGACAGAACAGAGTTCTTCCGGCATCGTCACCAAAACCCCTCCAATGATCACATCACTCCTGTTCTTCAGCAGCTCCATTGGCTCCCAGACCACCTCCGCATCAACTTTAAAATCCTACCGTATACCTTCAAGGCCATCCACAACCTGCCCGACCTCATCCACACTGTCACCCCATCCTGTTCCCTCAGATCTGCTTCTCTCCTTTCTCCTTTCCTCACCACCATGGGGAGCAGGGCATTCAGCCAGTCTGCTCCCCGGTTCTATCACCTCACCTGGACTCTCTCCTCGAATTCAAAAAAAGGACTCAAAGCCCATCTCTTTCAGCTCACCAACCAGTGCTAGCCCAATGCTTTTACTTGGTTTTCTGTTCTCCCCTCTTGCATTATGTTTTAACTCCGTGTTCGGTGACCTTGTGTTCAGTGAAAGGCGCCTTTAACTAAAATTCATCCAACTCCAAATGAGGTGACTCCAGGATAAAAGTGTTGCTAACATTGGTCACATCAGCCAGCCAAGAGAACGCAGCATTTTAATAAGACAACTGTGAGTTTACTTCATTTTTCTGCTCTTTCTGTCGACCCGACTGCACACCAACCTGATATCAACCCTCCACCAAAGACGGCAAACAAACTGACCGCCAAAGTGACGTCAGCGGGATTAGTAACCGTAAAGTCATTACTGAATTTCAAATTGTAAACACTTCTTACTGGAAAAAGTAGCCGCATTACTGTTACATGTTACTGACTAAGGCATTACTGCAGGGAAATTATGAGGCTGACAGGAGGGGTCCTGCAGTTCCTCATAAAGGACATCTGTCAGTATGGAAGCTTTCCAGTGGCTAATATTCAGTTCTAGTTTCATAAAACGGTATGCAAATATTGTTTTCATGTACTTTCCACATCTGCATACCCTCATTTTTACATAATGAATAATGACATTCTCTGGGATACGTAGCACCTTCTGCATAGTCACTCCTCTTTCCCAGCAACCTTTTCTTTTATCAAACATTTATCTTCCAGTGCGTGCTGTTATCATGCTGCTGGTGCCTCTGTTTAGGCTAACTATTTTAATCATTTTTCTGAGAAACACAGAGCTGAAGATGTAAATAGTGGTTGTTTTGGGATTTCCCAATGAGTGACATGGAAATATTCCCATTACGTGTTACACAAAACATTCCGACACACTGGATACGTAGAAAAAAAGGTCACACGGGGCCGTAAACCTGGAGTCATCACTTCATGAGAATTAGAAGACGTCTTTTATCATCATATGTCAGGGAGACGGAGAGCAGACATGGCTGACTGCTAGATAGTCATCAGTGGGTGTAAGTGATACTGCTGAGCCCAGAGTATCGTGTCTCTCGGGTAGGTCATCCTCATGGCCTGCGAGTGATGACAAACAAGATGTCTGATGGCCTTGGAGAGAGATCTGAAAAGTAACTCAGTCCTTTTTTCCCACTGAGAAGTATTTTACACTCTATAAGGAGGAAACTATGGAAATAATCAGGCCCAAACTAAGAGCGGACGGCCGCTCTGTGTATCTTGGCTCTGTCCATGGTGCTTGTGTTTGAGTAAATGAAATTAGTAATGTGTGTCGCAGGTGATGTGAGGTCAGTGTTGTTTGTGTATTCACGTATGTGCGAATATGTGTGTGTGTTTGTTTTGAGTTTTGAGCAGTGAGCAGGGGAAGTCAAAATATCAAAGGGCTACAAGTCAAGCATCGGCGGCGCAGGAAGTCTGACGTGGAAATCAAACATCCCATTAAGTTGTCAGAGGCAGCCAAGTGCAATAACACAGCAGCTGGGCCTGGATCCTGCACAGACGGGCACACGGATGGACGGACAGACGGATAGACAGACAGATGGATAGACAGATAGACAGTGTCACAGCACTGTGCAGACTTCTCAGATCATCAGTGTCACCGTCTGACCTGGTAAACTGATTCAGACGTTTCTGAACAGGTTGTGGCAACTGTACACAAGGATCTGGTAATGAATCAGTTCATGCATTCATTTGAATTACATTGAAATTGAAATTAGGAGGAATATATCAATATACAGGGCTACCTATTTATTATCATACCCTCCTTCCAGGATGAAGTTATGACTCTATCCGGGATATCCGGATCCGGCAGAGAGGAAATTGTGTCTGTGTGACAAAAAAATGAGTGTTTCCAAAGCCAAAATGGGAATGTCACCCCATCAGTAAAAGTTATTCCCTTTAATCAGAGGATATACAGAGGATTAATTTATCATGATTAACCAGCTGAGCAGTTCAGTTATGAGTGACGCTCTGCAACAATGCCATTCTCCTCCCTAATTAATGTCAGACAGTGTGTGAATAACTCAGTGATCAGATCTCAGGTCAGCAGGTAACTGATAAACAAACAAACACGTGGCCTTCTGTGGCTGACTGAGGGGTGATAATCTGCTGACTATGACTTCAAACGGGCAAAAGTTATTCCTGGAATCAATTTTGGGGAATTTTGTTATGACAAAACCGGGATTATGACATTATTCTATGACAACAATGGATGGTTTTACTTTAGGTTATATAGGGAAGGATTAAGGATTTCGATATTTTATGATTATAAACGGAATATTAGGGGCTCCGCTATAGCTCACCTGGTTGAGCTGGCGTCCCATGTTCAGGGCTACAGTCCCCATGTGGAGGTCATGAGTTCGAATCCCGCTCATGACCCTTTCCCACACGTCCTTCTCCCCTACTTTCCTGTCTCTCTCTCACTGCACTGTCAAATAAAGGCACAAAGGCCAAAAAAATAACTTTACATAAATAAAAATAAATGGAATATTAACAGCATCCTTCTGTCACAGTAGCCAAACTGTAAGCATGGGTCACACACATATGACGCTGATGACGCTTTTGTCGCATACTGTGACGTCAAACTCCATCTCCTCGTGTCTACATGCAAAGATGGAGTTTTTCCAAATCTCCACTTTGGCCGGAGTTTTCAGACACAATCACTATCGGTGACGTGTAGCTTCGTTTACGTGTAAACCAAAGGCCCAAACGCACTGAAATATCACAGTTCGTTTTTGCTCCGTGTAAACGGGGCCTCGATGGCAAACCAATCAAACTGTTCAAATAACGAACATCCTAGTTTATTTATCTTTTTCTAAACAGTGAAAATTCTCTTTACGCTTGATGATAATTTAACTGCTGCTTTACCAACAATAAGATAAGAATATTCTGACAGCTGCGATAGAACTCATGACTCCACCTGAGGACAACCGCTATGCAACAAATGATTTACTTGCAGCTGATAAACTGGGACTCTGTGTGACAGCTCACCTGTCTGAGGTGAAGACAAGTTCACAGTGTGACCTACAGTTGGATCCTCCCATTCATCCTATTCATGTCAGGGATCATTTGTAATTATAAGTAATTAAAGGACTTATTGCTGCTGTTCTACATGCGTAAATACATGATACTTACTGTCTTTGGAGGCATTTATATGATGCTACCACTGTTTGGTTCTGCAGGTATTTAATAAAGAGTCCTATAAACAGCTGGAAGCAACAAACTAAACTTTTGTGCATTTTGTCAAAACTTGGATTCTTATTGGTGAGTCTTATCAGTTTTGTTTGTTATGGACTTCAGCTGTCAGAATTTGTGTCATACTTTATGCAGCATTTACAAGCTATCATGCTTCTTTATGGTTTTCTTGGCACATTGATGGGATTCTTTGTGTTTCTTTCTGTTACCATTACAAACAAAAGGAGAACCCACTTATAACAACGTCGCTCAATAGTACTACTAGTGGTCAAAAACCCCCAGAGCAGCTTTAAGTCCTGCTTTGGGTCATGTGTAAAATCACATTAATGATTTCAAGCTTGACAACAAAAAAAAAGCAGTTTTTCATGTTGTCTAACTAAAGAGGATGTTTGGGATAAGGTTCTTTGGTTTGACAGGGATAAACTGACCATAATAGGCAGTCCACATAAACTCCACCAAATCCTCTGATTAAAAATAAGGCCTCATTCCGACCTCCTCCCCTCGCCATACCTGACACCTCTGGGGCTTCGGTCGCTGCTGCCGGAGGGGGGGGCTGATGGGAGTCAGGCCCAGTGGTGGACAGGGTGAGCCAGAACACTTGCGGGGTCAATTTCGCATGTGACCGGTGTTTCGTATTTAATGAGAACTGCTGTCACTTCGAGTCAGGGCAGTCAGCGGAGAGAGGGAGGAGAGGAGGAGAGAGAAGGAGACCGAAGAGGGGAAGACAGTTTTTGAATCCAGTTTTGGATGAAGAATATCTGAAATGTTCAGGACGCCATCTTCCTTCCTTCAGGACGCCACACTGCACAAAAGTTCAAAGTTAAACCAAACACCAAAGGGACATAATAGATGCGATCCCAGCCCACATTCCCCTGATCCTCCAAAAACCCTCCCACCCCGCCCAGCCTCCCCCTCCCAGCGTCCTGGCCCACGCTGGACCCTCATTAGGTCATGTGTACTCAATCCTGTTGTTCCTGCGTCCCTTAATTTCGACTGTTATGGGGACAAAGGGAGGCACAAAGCACATCGCAGCCCCGGGTCCTTGCACTCGACCTCATTCGCTCATTACCGTCGCCATAGAAACTCACTCCCCTCATCACCTCCAGGCGACCCCTCCCACAGTGTGTGGAGAAGGACAAAATTTCCATAGCAGTTAAGAAGTGATGGGGCTGATGGGTAGGTGTGTGTGTGTGTCATTGTGTGTGGCCTGAATCTTCTGATAACAAGAATGACTACTGTGGAACTGTGTTTGTGGCCGGCAGCTGCTCCTGTATGTGTGTGTGTGTGGCAGGAGTGTGTGGTTTTAAGTGTGATGTTCTAAGACCTTTTCCTCTCCGAACTCCTGGAAACAGGTCGGTTCTGGCGGATGCAGAAATGCGAGGGCGTGGATCGAGTTTCTTGACTCTGGAACAGCTCCAGACTGTGATGCCGGAGCGAGAAAGATCTATAGGAAGACAGAAAAAGCCTCAGTTAGTGCATCAGCAAACACAGCGAGTCCATTATTTTTGATGAATCTGGCCACTGGTATTTGCCATGTCCAAGCCATGTGATGAGTGTGTATGTTTTACATATTAAGCGCATGGCTGGCCAAAGATTCCTTCTTTGTAGCTGTTTTTCTTCTCAAGCATCACTGTGGTTTTTGAACAGGGAACCGTGCAGTCAGAGAGAATTGTGAAAGCTGCAGCAGTTTCTGTTTTGTGAACATGTCCCACTCTGGATCCCTGCAGGAGGACGAGGCGTTTGCTGCTTCGCTCCTAAATGGTTTGAAGATTAGAAATAATGAATGATGTTTAGAGTCCAGGCCGCCTCAGAAACTGCATGTAGGCAACACGGGTAAATATTGGTTCCCTTGAACACACCTTTAATTGTAAGTTTAACATGCACACACACACACACACACACACACACACCTACACACACACACACACACACACACACACACAGAGGAAAGAGCTCCCTCTGCTGAGCTCAGTGTCCGCAGCCGAGAAAAGTTTCTGTCTCTTCACTTCACTGCCAGTTTGATTCATCATCAGTGGTTCACCACTGCTTTGTTCTTCTTGCAGCATTCACAGTCAGTCGAATGAGTCGGTAGGTAAAAGTGTTTACTCGCATTAAAATGTGTTGACTGCAACATGTTATATGTTAATGAGAAGATGTCATGGGCACATCAAGGTGATTCTCTTCAAAATAAAACCCACGTTTCACGTTTGGATTCTTGTTTATATGTTTAAATGTTATCTTTTAATTCTATTTTATGGAAATGTTCAGAAGAGCAGGTCATCCATTTACTGCAGGGTTCAAGGTTTGAGTAAGGAAGACATCGGAGGTGAGGTGGTCTTAAAAGTATCTACATTTTAGTATTATAACATTCCAAGTCTTAACACACTTAAATTAGCCAGTAAAACGGCCACCATGTGCTGGTTTTAGCTTTAGAATTTAATCTAATTGTCATTGTTGTGCATAACCCTGAAAGCTAAAGTGAGAAACTACTTCCCAACAAGAAGGCTTCAAGTTTCACATGTAAGACAGAACAGGCCAGAGAGGGAAAAATGGGATTCTGTAGTGTTGCAAATATTTCATTGCTGAATCAAGAAAAAATGTGCGGGTTTTCCAGCAGCTTGAATCATCGGTGCCTGTTAAATCTGCAACAACAGAAGAGGAATCCCCACATTTTTGTGTCTGGGAGATAACCCTGGGTCAGGCTTACCTGCAGCGCAGCGGATAAAGGTGGGATTAGGCCAGAGCTCAGAGGGCTGTTGGGATGGTGTTGTTCCTCTCTTTCCTCTTTCAAAGATGTTATGCAATGGGAGTTCCTCCAGGCTCTGAGTGCAGGCTGGTGCACTTTATGCATTGTTATATCTTTACAGTAGAATATGTGCATTTTATGCAAGTGTGGCATCACACTTTCTACTCATTCTACTTCCTATTGGAGGAAGAACATGACATTAACATCCTCCTTCAAGGTAACAGAAAACTCTCTTTGTGCTCTATAATGATGAGAAACTGAAAAATGCACCCAGATAAGGAAAGAATGTCAACAGATATGACACTCGAAACTGCTTGGACAGATAAACATGAACTAACAGGTTGCCATTTAAACATTTTTGACAATTTTTTTACATCTTTCACATATAGTGCCTTCATTATGTTGTAGAAACCAAGCAAACACACTGGCCAGTGATTGCCAATAAGGTCAAACTTCATTTTATTTTCCTTCCACTGAGCACTTCCTCCTGCCTTGACTTTTCATCCATAGAGATTTACTGAACAGAGGACACAAGGTTTCTAAGCTTTTACATGCTCTTAAAAGACACATATGTGTCATCAACCTCCATCTCAAAACCAAAACTCGACTTACTCTGTTTCAAAACCTGCATCTCCTCCAAAATTTCAAAGTTTCAAGAATCAGTATTGTCAAGACAACTTGATATTGGCACAGGTTTATGCAGATTTGCAACACAGCTACTTTATTGTAATGTCATTTTCCTGCTGAATGTCTCCATTTTAAATGCTTACGTGACTGAGCCATAAGAACCAGAGTGAACGTGACTGCACACCAAGAGAGTGAATGTGTGTTTGCGTGCAGCAGGCTGGGTATCAGAACATCACGCTGTGAGGTTGGTCTGCCGGCTGTCTGCTGAGATAGAGACGAGTGGCCTGTATGGACTCGCCCTGCAGTCCCAGCTGAGGCAGCGGCCTTCAGCTACACACACTATTATCTCCCAGAGGAATGCCACCCAAATCAGATGGAGAAAACGCAATTTGAATGAGAACAGAAAAGCATCCAAAGAAGTGTAGCAGGTTTTATGAAAACAGGAACATTTTGAGTAAATAGAAAAGTCCAGATCTCTCATGATGAGGTGATGAGTTATCATCATTTTTAAGGATAAAACAAGGAGTGCTTCCTTTGTTTTATACTTCATCAGAAAATGTTGACATATCTCAGAATAGATTGAGCTCTTGGCAAAGGTAGAAAAGTTGGCACCTAACACAACAAAACTTCTGCAATAAGCAGTGGAAGCAGGTGATGATGGCGTGCAGGCAGCTTGTGACTTCAACGTCCACTGAAAGTTCTGCTCCACTAAAAACCCCAAAACAGCAGATTTGTACGGAACAGTTAGGAGACTCTAATGTTCCTCGATACAGCAAACAAGCATAAATGCCATCCTTTCATTGCTTGACTGATGCTCTTTTCATTACATCATCTTGTTGTGCTCTCCTCATCTGCAGCCGACTGAAAAATTAACACCAGAATGTCCAGAAACCGACTCCGAACATTAACAGGTATTCACTTCCATCTTCTGTGTGGATTTTCTTAAAATCTTTTTAAAATCTTTCTGTCCAGCTTTGCCAAAGTTAATTGCAAAAGGAGGAGAAAAGAAATTGTACACCGATTCACATCTCCCCCTTCATGACGCAGCAGAATAGGAGAAGAAAGGAAGGTGGGGGCAGAGATTCAGTGAAAGTAAATGAAAAGAGTAAAAGAGATCAGTGTAATTTGGATGTGATGTATTTTTAATGAGGCTGCAGTCATGGAGGGGTTAGAGAGCAGGCTGGTTTGAAGAGCAGTGGATGAGGGGGAGGAGGGAGGGAGCGGAGACGAGGCAGTCGGGCTGCTATTGATCAAAGGGCTGCTGGAGGGAGGCTGGCACCACGGCTGGGCCAGAGAGGGCTGCACGGTACGGGACAGAGGCTGAGACGAGGAGGCAAGAAGTAGGATCAAGGTGCAGCAGCCAGGTGCAGGAGAGTGGAGATGTAGTTAGCTGGTGTAATCAGTCAAAATGTTTGATGTTAACAAGATATAATGCAGGAGAGTAACTGAAGTGAGATGTATCAGTCGTATAAAAAGAAGGATTAAGTGTGACAAAAAAAACCCAAAAAAACAAACAAACAAAAAAAAAGCCTAATCTGTAATAAGTTGTTGTATTAGTAGCATGAATGCACAAACTTGGCAGCTAATCTTGATCAGTGATTTAAACCAGTTTAAACAGAATTCTGCAGCATTCCTGTGCAATATTACAGGCCAGCAAGTGCAATATAACTTCCACATCACACAAATATGTGCAGATACTTCGACTGATTTTATTAATCCCAGAATTCTGTTGTTGCAGCAGCGATATTCAACAAAGAGGGTAAACAAAGCAAAAAGGCAACACAGAATATTAGGGTAGGGTATAAAATGAAGGTTAAATAAAGTAAAATAAGATAATAATAAAAAAAATACAGAAAATATAATATAAGAAAAAGTCAACAAATTTATAAGAGATAACAGAAATGTGCAAATGTGTTTAGAATGACCTGTCAGGGATCCACTTTTAACACCTTTACAATACTGAGTGCCTTTTTATAATGAATGAAATGAAAAATACTTTATTCATCCCAGAAGGGAAATTCAATAATGTGTACTTATGTTGTGTATTTATTTTATTTTGTGTACTTATAGTGTATTTCTTTGTATTGCTGCTGCTGCTCATACCTTTCTGAATGTTATTCTCTTTTATTTTTATCTCTTTTCCTGTAAAGCTGACTCGTGATTCCAATGTGTTTGTATAAAACTCTGTTCTATTCATTCAGAAGCTGTCGGTGGCTCCGCTGCTGAACCGGGTGTCTGTCCAGGTGTGATCCAGACTTTCATCCCGGCTCCAGTGGAGGAGTCAAATAAGCACATCAGCACGGTGACAACGGCCCGCGGTAACGAGGACAGTAGCACTAAAGCACCTCGGGGTGGATTCTTGGCTCCAGGGAGGGTGTCACATCCTCCTTTAATCATTAAAGAAGCAGGAAGACTCCCCCTCGCCCTCCCCCCTCACAACCTGACCCCCCTAACCAACATTACCATTTAACCCCCCTGGCCTCGTCTCTCCCTGTAGCCCCCAGCCATAGAAGCTCCTCAGCAAAGCGGCCCAGCCTTCCTCCCACCAGTGGAGACAGACCAGTGGCTCCACAGCGCCTGATAATCGATGTCTGCCCCTCAGCACCCCGAGGCCCAGGCCTGCCTCTTCAGCTCCTATAAAGATGCCTGACACACACACACACACACACGAGTGCAGACATAAAGTATGCATCCATGTGTACGTGCACTTTAGTATGCATAGAAGCAGTAGGTTGAGACACACACTGGTCCCCTGACCCCAGTAAGAGGGGTGCATTAATGTTGCTGCTCCCTCCATGTCTCCATCCCTCCCTCCGCTGTGCAGACACAGACATTGACTGCTGGATCACAACCCCTTTACCTGAGTCAATAAAGTCCCTGCATCGAATTGATCCGGCAGGGAAGAGAGTGGAAGTGGGGACATGGTGGGGGAGGATGGAGGGAGGGAGGGGAGAGCAACAGGACTCTGAAATCCATAGATGGATTTTTGACTCTCCGTTGGCGGCGTTGTCAGTCATCCTCCTTTGTGTGCTGAGAAACCAGAAGGAAAATGTGACTGGACAGGAGACGGAGCAGACGGCGCTATCGCAGGCTGATTACACAGTACGTCTGGCTGCATTAAAAATATAGATAAAGGAGACGAAACCATGCAAACAGATAACCCCGCTAAACGTATCCCTGCTTTCTGTCGGCTGTCTCCTCACGAATTCTTCTTTCATTTCGACTGAATGTAATACTTAGCTGTAATTTAAATGTAATCTGATACAGGAGGGCTTTTTTTTTTCTCCAGTCTCTCCATAAGCATCGCTACGGAAATGGGTCCCAATGAGAGTGATGAGTGAAGGGAACAAGGTAAAGGGAAAGTTAGCCATCAGATGTGCGGCACCTCCTCACCCCTCACACATGACCCCGGCCCCCTCTTTTTTTTTTTTTACAGCTCTGAAAACATTGTTGGAGCGTCCTGGGGAATAACTGAATGGCGGTCTGCACAGAAACCAAAACTAACATGCCTTCTAAGTTTCTGTTGATTAATGCTTTGGGAACCTCGTCCTTTTCCAAGTAACTCAATAGTGCTGTGCAAAGAAACAACTTTTAACTGCA
>NW_007579657.1:114870-117978 GCF_000690725.1 Stegastes partitus | reverse complement strand
GACTGAGAACCGACACAGACGATCTGAAAAACTTTTCTCACAGCTGCTTAGAACATAAATAAATGCAAAAGAGTACAAAACAAATCTCAAAACCTGTTATTTCGGGGGAGTTCTGGCCATGGATCTGGACTCTAAAGTGCATTTCAGGAACATGCACGGCCACAGAGTGGAGCAGCTCAGCAGCTCAACTGCAGACGCCCGAGGCTACAACAAGCTCGGCGGCTCAGTGAGAACCAGGCCGTTAAAAACACACGACACAATAAAGCTTCTCTGAATAAACAACCCCTCAAAAAACAGATAAGAGCAGTTACACAGCGAGCACGGGCTCACACTGAGGTAGTGAAGGAAGTATGACACATGTAAGAAGTGACCCTGTTTGGCTTCAGCTGCATCACATCCTTCATGTCGGTGTCATTTAACGCTCAGTTCACTGTCTGTCCAGGTGGCTGCACAGCTTGAACCAAAATGAAATCAAACTTAATAAATGATATGAAGGAAACATGTGATATGCAATAACAATACTAAATAATGTGAAACAAATACTCCTTTCTTTCTGCTTTAATAGCTCCACTTCTAGGAAACACCCTGAGCATCGAATAGCCTGTTTCAGAAAGAAAAAAAAATATATATCTCAAACATGTGTCTCTTGAACTAACTGCACATATAAAATCCAACCAATAAACAGAACAGCAGCTTAAATAAGACAAATTAGAAGCATAAAATCCCTAAAACTGCTTCTAAACTCAACAAAAGTGACATCTTCTGCCAGCGTATGCAAATGCACGGTCCATGCAAATAAAATGATTTCTCTTATTCGCTGCATTTTTGCATTCTTTTTATGGCTCAATGTATATTTCATGCAGTGAATAACCCATTTCAGAACCTCAATCTGTCCTCCATCTCTAAGGAACTATGCTCATATGAAACCCCTGTAAACACATTTCTAATCTGTATTGTGTGTGTNGACTGAGAACCGACACAGACGATCTGAAAAACTTTTCTCACAGCTGCTTAGAACATAAATAAATGCAAAAGAGTACAAAACAAATCTCAAAACCTGTTATTTCGGGGGAGTTCTGGCCATGGATCTGGACTCTAAAGTGCATTTCAGGAACATGCACGGCCACAGAGTGGAGCAGCTCAGCAGCTCAACTGCAGACGCCCGAGGCTACAACAAGCTCGGCGGCTCAGTGAGAACCAGGCCGTTAAAAACACACGACACAATAAAGCTTCTCTGAATAAACAACCCCTCAAAAAACAGATAAGAGCAGTTACACAGCGAGCACGGGCTCACACTGAGGTAGTGAAGGAAGTATGACACATGTAAGAAGTGACCCTGTTTGGCTTCAGCTGCATCACATCCTTCATGTCGGTGTCATTTAACGCTCAGTTCACTGTCTGTCCAGGTGGCTGCACAGCTTGAACCAAAATGAAATCAAACTTAATAAATGATATGAAGGAAACATGTGATATGCAATAACAATACTAAATAATGTGAAACAAATACTCCTTTCTTTCTGCTTTAATAGCTCCACTTCTAGGAAACACCCTGAGCATCGAATAGCCTGTTTCAGAAAGAAAAAAAAAAAAATATATATATATAATATCTCAAACATGCTTCTCCTGAACTAACTGCACATAAATACCCAACCAACAAACAGAACAGCAGCTTAAATACGACGAACTATAACCATAAAATTCCCTAAAACTGCTTCTAAACTCAACAAAAAATGACTTCTTCTGCCAGCGTATGCAAATACACGGCCCATGTAAATAAAATGATTTCTCTTATTCACTGCATTTTTGCAATCTGTTTATGGCTCAATGTATATTTCTAGCAACCCATTTCAGAACCTCAATCTGTCCTCCATCTCTAAGGAACTATGCTCATATGAAACCCCTGTAAACACATTTCTAATCTGTATTGTGTGTGTTTGGGTACGACGAGGACAATTCATTAGCAGGTCATCGGAGCTCGGCTGCCGTTTTTGCCTCAAAGTTAATTTCAAACATCAAAATCTCTGAAACAATCCACCTGAACAAGGAGCCTTGAACCTCCCAAATCCACAGAGCAGAGCAGCACTGAACAGGTGAAGCTCCAAACAGCTGCATGTTTTCACAATTACAGAATTTCACTTTAGGGATTATTAAAGTATTTCTGCTCTGTTCTGTCCCAGCTATCCGAAGCGTCGCTCTGTGGTCTCCGGGGTTCTCGCAGGATGTGGCTGACGGTTCATCACAACACTGCACAGTAACCCCATTCCTAGAATATCTGCCTCTTTAGAGAAATGACCCAACTCACAAGGAAAGAAACGCAACAGCCGCGACTTTAGATGCAAATCACGCTTGTTTGCTTTTCATTTTGTTGTCATTTTTTTGGGTCCCAGCTTTTGTTGGACGGTTTTCAGTCTCACATTTCTTTGCACTTTTATTAACACACAAATCAGCCACCCTCCTCGAAGTCTCCACGACCCTTTTCCCAGAGCGATATCTAGCCGTACGCTTTACAACCTATAAAGTTTGGGCGCACTGACATCACCCAAGCACAAGAGAGAGAGAGACACACAGATAGTTTATAGTCGATCAAACAACAAGGGGCAGTAAAGTCATGTTTAGTTTGGCACCAGCGAGAGGCTACCGGAGTCCTGACTGAGAACACAGCCACCAGTTTCCTAGAAAACAATCTATCTGAACTGAATTGAACCGAATTATATCTTCGCTGCTCCTTTGGGGGAAATTTGCTCTGCAGCCAGAGTTTCAAGTAAAAACACATGATGTGAACAAGGAAAACATGAAATGAACAAACAAATCCTAAGAATGCCTGAATCTGGACCTCAAATTTAATTTCAGCTCCGCACACGCTCGCTGCCTGTTTTATCTCAGATTTAAACTGAGCCTTTGTATCGTCTGTATCAGACACGAGGCCATTATTCTTCACCCTTTTGGGCAGACTGAGAAATGTAAAGTATGTGGTTCACCTGAAGCTAAAACAGGCTCAGCGGTTAAAGATTGACCAGAGAGTTTTGGCAGCAACCACGAAACACAAACGCTGAACAGAAGAAAGACAGAGGAGGTGAATGCTTTGGAACTACCTGCATTCATTTGTCA
>NW_007579657.1:89754-114282 GCF_000690725.1 Stegastes partitus | reverse complement strand
CTGGGATAGACTCCGCCCCCCATGACCCCAGTGAGGATTAAGGTGTAGAGATGATGGATGGATGGTGGACCTTGTCTCTACATCACTTTGAACTTTTATTCCAGACAGAAGTGCTGCAACTCAAACTAAAAACTCAAAAGCTCCAAATAGCCTTCGTTGTTATCGTCACTTTATGTCGTCTCACACGTTTCTACTGTAAATGTTGGAATGATGCATCTGATATTAACAAGACAAATACTATAAAAAAATAGGATGCTGTTATTCATGATTGTAAGTAAGATGAAAGTCTGACATAACTTTAAATCTGTTGATCTTAATTTGGTATATGATCTGCTTTTCAGAGGAATCATAAAGAATGCGTCATTGAATAAATAAATAAATAACAGAGCTGTCCAAATTCTCCAAATCGTGGGGGTGTATTTTATATTAATTTATGGGTGAAGAACAGCATCGAGCAGAACAACCTCCTATGATAAAGGCACCAAAGCGACTTTCAGTCTTTTAGAAATTTGTTCGTTGGGCTTTGAGTTGAAGTGACGAGCAAATGATGTGATCACAAGGGTTCAACTAAATACAGAATTGTGATTCACATCAGTAAACATGGTTTCATCCCAAAACACTGTCATATGATCCTTTGGACAGACGGCCAACCTCTACAGTCACCTGCACACAGTCTGACAGCACACACACAATAAACCTCAAATAAACCCAGTTTCTCTGCAGCTCTGTCAGCTTCCACCATGTTTCTGATTCCAACGTTCACAAATAGCAACCAAAATCAAGTCCTGTCTTTCACATCAACCACAGGCAACAATCCCAACAGGAAGTCTGGGTAGCAGAAGCCTGATACCAACATGTGATGAACAGCAGCTGTTCACACTTAGAAACCAAAATAAAATTCCATTTGTTTAGACTCCTTTGGTTCCAAACTGGAAGGACGGCAGGTCATCAGAACTCCGTCCAGTAACCAAACTGCGTGTGAGTAATGTGATATTTGTTTACGAGCCTTAATCTGCTAAAAATTCGGCTGCAAGCAAAAGAAAAGCCAAAAAATCAAACACAGCAAAACGCTGCAAAGCCGACATTTCCAAAATAGTTTGGAGCATCTTCTGGTGCGATCACACGTTTAGTCATCGACACACACACACACACCACTAATCCACTTATCGTGCTTGTTTTGTTGGTGTCAGGAGCTACAGAGGATATATAACAAGCCGGCTTTAGGAGTGTAATTCAGGAAAGTCGATGGGAAGCCGTGATAGTGGACGTCCTCAGAAGACCCCACATCAGAATCAGAATCAGAAATACCTGATTGAACCCCGAGGGGAAAATGCTCCCAATCAAAAGTGTTAAAAGAAGTCGGAAAAGTAAAAATATGTAATAAACATAAGTCCATCCATCCATCATCTTTTCACCGCTTAATCTTCACTAGGGTGACTCAGGGTGAAGGCAGGTTCACCTGGACAGGTAACCAGTCTATCACAGGGCTACACTTAGAGACAGACAACCAAGCACACTCACATTCACACCTACGGACAATTTACAATCACCAATTAACCTCAGCATGTTTCTGGACTGTGGGAGGAAGCCGGAGAACCCGGAGAGAACCCACACTGCACGGGGAGAACATGGAGACTCCACGCAGAAAGATCCCGGGTGTCCTCACCGGGACGCCAACCACGGAGCCACCTGCAGCCCCCATGTATATAGAGTGTAATAATGATGCTACCATTTGAGTTATTGCACATTATTAAAAAGTCCAAGGTCCATGCAAACCTGTTCACTCAGACACTCAGAGTTGTTTAATCTGATGGCCTCAGACAGGAATGGTTTCCTGTGGTGCTCTGTGGTGCATTTTGGTGAAATCAGTCTTGCCCTGAGTGCTCCTGTAGCTGACCAGCCCGTCGTGGAGTGGGTGTGACACACTGTCCAAGACGACCTGCAGCTTGGACAGCACCTGAGTAAGAACCTGGCAGGAGATCTGATGCAGAGTTCAATTCCATGTGGTGAAATGAAGTTAGGATTTATTTTGCTGTTTTTTTTTTTTAAGTCATACCTCTGCGTCATTCTGACCGAGGCCACACCTTCCTGCTTGTTTCCTCATTTTTCTCCAAGTTTTTAGCAGCACATGGTTCTTGGCTGATGAAAGCCACATCAGAACGGAGGCAGGACGGCGCTGCAGCGAGGAATCACTCGTCTTTGTTTACTTGTGGCTTCAGACACACTTTGTTAATCTGTAGGCACGGGCAGCTAATTCTCTTGACCTCGTTTTCTCCTGTTGACATTAGACAGGTAGGTCAGGTACTACAGGTTCGTTTGCTCATTTCAATGGCCCTGATTAGGATTTTTTTTTTTAACTATAATCAAATGACAACAATGTGTTTCTGTGGCTACATCCTGCGTTTGCCAGAACCTTAGCAGCTGACAGACGTTTACCTAAGTGGGATAATGCAGCATCATTTGTACTTTAAAACTAGTCCAGCTCTTGTTTATAAGCTGAGTAAATACGAGTTTTAAGTCTCTAAAAGCTCTTTAATGTTGGAAATCGTATTTACTGAAAGAAACTAGAAAAACAAACGGAGCCTTTTGTCCCCGTCAGAGAACAGGCTGCCTGAATGAGATGTGGAGAGCTGATTAGCTCAGGTGGGTCCACTCCGCCGTCCAATTTGTCACCAAGGAAACTGTGTTTCTATGACACAGGAGAGCAGAGCAGGATATGGACGGAGAGACGGAGGGGGAGATGAGTTTCATTTAGAGCCACAGATGAGTTCAGAAAGTCCAGTTGACAGCTGATGTCCTAAATCCAAAGAAGAAACAAGAAGCCAACTGTCGACGATTTGATGTTTTCATTGTCATTTCTGTGCCATCCTCCCACTTTCTTTAAGAAATATGACAATCACCAACATAATGTGTCCGTTTTCCTCTTTTCTTCATCTTCACTCTTATTTGAGGCAAACAAGCCCAAGAATCAGTAACAGCAGTGGTTCCAGAGGGAGGGTTGGGTAGAGAGGTAATTTAATAAATAACCACAAACAGCATATTTGATCGCTACAAAAGATTAAAACAATATTTAAAAGTAAAACCATGCAAATAAGATTAAGCCCAGAGAAGACTTGCTGTATCCCAAGCGTTGAGATTGTCTTTCTCATTAGCAAAGATTAACATCGAAGTCAAAGTAATGACTAAATTCCCAAAATGTGAGTTTGCACATGACGGCTCGCTGTTTACTCAGAGCAGCAGGTCATAGATGGGAACTCTGGCTGATGTATTCTGCTGCTGCCTGATATTAAATAACAATAAAACAGTTTTATGGCCGTCGTGTTCTCTTGTGCTGTCGTTCAATTAGGTCTATTTAGTGCACCGGAGGTTCAGGAATCCCAGAGTTATAGGCCTTATAAATGTTCAGTTGGTCAGTAAGGCAGACGGGGAATAAAGATGACAAGTGGCAGCAGAGGGACGGAAAAAGAAGGCAAAAATTTCACACCACATTCAGCAAAAACAGAAACAGAAGATAGAAATCTTGTGAACTGTGGAGCGAGAACAGCGAGATGCAGAGAGGCGCAGCTGGAGGCTCTGAGGTTTCAATCAAACAATAATAAATCATAGGAGTCTGATAATAAATCATAGATGGAGTGTTTACACTTCCCCCGGCCTGTCTGTCTAAACTAAGCGCCTGCCGGTGACCAGAACATGTTCTGTTTCACCAGTGACCTGCTTTTCATTCACGGCGACACACCTGGAGACGGTCTGCACAGCCGCTGTACGGGAAGGAGAAGCCGAGGATTACAGGAACAACCGGCAGGACTCGTGATCGTGTTTTGGTTTCGATCTTGCTTGGCGGTGTTGTAAGGACATAATTTAATGGCTGATAGATGAGAGTGATGGTCACTACTAGAGGATAAGGTCATGCATTCTCAACAGAGATGCTTCATAAGACTTGGACTTGCTGAAAAGTTTCCTCTTACTCGTGATTGTTTTAGCATATTTGAGGGGTCTTCCACTAATTTACTTTTGACTTTGCATAAAGTTGACAACCTGTGAAAGACAAATTTAAAAAAGTATGTCAAAAATCAGAGCATCCATCCATCATCTCTACACCTTAATCCTCACCAGGGTCATGGGGGGTCTGGAGAACATGGAGACTCCAAAATCAGATCAGTAGAAGCCAAAATTAACTGACTTTTAGTTTCTAGTATGGGTCAAGTTTCAAATACCAACATTTGCCATGATGCAACTTGAAAACGTCTCTCCGTCCAACCAGAGACCACCCTGACGACATCATCACCGTGTTTGACTTGACGAAGGTCCTCCAGAGCCACAAAAGAAGAAATACATCTGTTTTGAGAGGCTGAGTACTTCTTCTCTTGACTGTTCCACCGAGTGCCCCTTTAATGTAACCCGACAATAATTTACGTCGCGTCTAATGCCTTCCTGGTTTCATTACTGCGGTGTTTGTATATTGCATTTTTGCACTCGTAGCCCATTTGTCTTCTTTCCTGCTGAATCCTTGTGCTGAATTTCCCTACATGGAGCTGAAAGTTTCATCTTATCTCAACAATCAAAACAAAGAAGCTTTCAGGATGGAAAAACATCACGCGTCGACTGAGGGTGGCGGCGTGGCCTTGACCGGAAAAAGTCATCCGAGTTGCGTCCTAGACGACGTTCATACCAGAGAGATTTCAAATTGTGCTATTTTCCAGCGGCCACACTGTTTAGATCTAAGAATCGATAAGCGCCACCGAGGTGCTGATTGCGGCCGCTGGAATTCGACAGCACTTGTGATCTCCACGTGGAGCCGAAACCTGAACTCAGGCCAGAATCACACTGGACCTGATTAACTGTTACAGGAAAGGTTTGACACTCTGATTATAACTTGTTATTTTCCTCACCAGACATTCAACACTTAAGGGGAAGAAGTTTTAATGACAGCTCCTTGGCTTCTCCCAAACCTTTAACCAAACACTGCTTAATTATACGGACTTTTTCTTTAATAAGCACAGAGTGTAGCAGCTAATTTATAATCTGGGGTCTGGATTGTGCACAATAAAAGCCTTATCGTCTGCTTGCACCTTTCATTTGCTTTTATTTTTGAGTTGAAGCTCACACATGCAGCCCACACTGTTGTAAGTACTGATGTCAGCTGCTCTGAAGGAGGCAAAGATGGCAGCGATAAGTGAGTGACCGAGGAGATTAAACTTGGAAAACTTCTAACAGATCACTATTTAACTGCAGTGGAAAAAAAAACAAACAAACACAAAGCCTTAGCAGTCCTAACTTCTATCCACCTACGGAGTTATTTAATCAAGTCACTGTGCTTGTGTGTTTGTACTGTCTGTAGTCTGGTCATTGCTTCAGCTTTAGCTTAACGTGGACATATTATGTGTCTTATGTAGCTACTCTATAATTCCTCTGGAGGAGCTATGCATACGTCAGTTTGAAAAACAAACAGAAAACCCGTATTTATCTCACACCACCTCTTCTGCAGCCCCTTAGTTGGGCTTCTGCCTGAAACAGGTTAATTCACGACCATCTCTTTAAGGCTCCGCCCCCTCCCTAAAAGCCCACTTTCTTCTGATTGGCCGACTTCTGGAAGCCTGCAGCTTCGAGTGCTTGTGAGCACCTCCTCTGTGGTTTCTGCAACCCAACTATATAGATAGGAAGAACCATAATTTTTTGTTCTTGATGGAAAATTACAACTTCTTAAATCCATGTTTGATCCCGAATCTGATGAGCGGACAGTACGAACATCCAAAATGAAAGAAATACTGCAGGACATGTGTACTCCTATCTACACTACTTCCTAAATGTGTGGCATAACTGTGGACTTGGTCTCTGAATATAGACGGTTCGACCCTTTTTAGTATGTCTACATGAGGAGAAACGTTATCTTAAATACCAAAGGAGCTAGCAAAACATTATTCTGCTGTTGTCAAATAACTGCACGCTATAACCCTATTTATATGCTGGAGTACATTAAATGTCTGTAATCTAAGTCAAGTACGCTGCTTTGGAAGAAAATGTACATACTGTAGATTAACCAGGACGACTATTTGACAGGTTTTTGGCTTCTGCATGATGTTCTTGGAGCAGATGACCGTATAAAGAAATCCATCGCAAGCTGATGTCAGTTTATTTTGAAAAAAAGGAAAAAACACAGAAAACCCACAATTTAGAGCATCTAAAGCCTGAGCTTTAGGCTTACAGGGATTACTTTCACATATGTATACCTCACTATTTGAAACTTTAGCCACGTTTAGCATGAACATCAGACACTGTAAGACAGAAAGTAAGGAGAAGCATAAATGTGCCCTTTAAAGAAGAGACGCATTACTTAATATACCCTTTATAGAACAAAATTTTGATGAGGCCAAAATGTATGTTTTTTTTGTTTGTTTTTTATAAATAAAAAAAGAAATATGACTCCTAAATGTGATATTTAACATCAGGTGTATGCTAAAGCCAGCCTGTGGTTAGCTTAGCATAAAGGAGGAAAAAGCTACCCTGACTCTGTTCATGAATTAACGAATGATATGTCTTCATCTTCACAAAAACATGCAATGTCTCCTTGAAGTCCAGGAAGACGTTGCTAGTTGGTCTAACCCTGGACATAGCCGGGGCAACAGTCCATGATAGCCTGACTCACCAGATGTAGACCTCCGGTATAACTCTGTTATTTCATGTGGTTTTCTAATCCTCTTCCACTATCTGTGTGTTACTGTTTTCTACAAGAAGCAACAACAACCTCTGCAGTGACCTACATGTTGAAAATGGCAGCAGATTGGCTTGTTCAATCAGGCAAACCAGCTTGGTTCTGTCAGTGAATTAGCCATTTTAATGACAGAGCTCCACCAAAACCATTCCTGCGTCACTATTTTGCAGGGACACTGTTGCTGCATCCTGGGCTTAGAACTGCCCAACATGATTATGACTGGAAGAAACACAACCGAGCCAGAAGTTAGTTTTTCCTCCATGAGGTGTGGCAGAAAAGTTCCAGGACTGGTGTCACAAAAGATAGATTTCAAATCCAAACTACAGACAACAAGTTTTCCCCTTCCCAGTAATCCCCCTGGAGTCTAACACCCTCCTCCAGCCTTGTCTTCATTCCGCCATGCACTCCTGGAAGGATTCTTCCAGGATCCTTTCAGCTCCGTCGTCAGCCATCTTGATGTCATCCACGTCTTCTAATCGGGTCTCCTTGATGACCCCCTTGAGCTTGGGGAAGAGAAACCAACCCCACGGAGCCAGATGGGGTGAGTAGGGAGGTTGCTCCAGCACGGAGATGTTCTTCTCAGCCAGGAGCTGTGGGATGCTCAGGGCGCTGTGAGCAGGTTGTCATGGTGAAGCAGCCACGACTGGTCCTGACACAACTCTCGCCTCTTCTGGACGAAGCAAACGGATCTCTTTGTAGACGTGCTGGTTGATCGTCTGAAGGGGAAACTCCTGGTTTGGGTTTGAAATCTATCTTTTGTGACACCAGTCCTGGAACTTTTCTGACGCACCTCGTACAGCAGAATGATGATGATGTGCAGCCAGCCAACAAACACATGAAAGGTCCGGCCAGGACAGACCATTCTAATGCTAACTTAAGTCTGCTGCCACCTGGTTGTGACATCTGATGTGTCAGACAAGTGACTCACTTTGCAGCAATGACAACATATAACACACAGCTTAGACTATATTAAAACACAGAACAGATCCGGTATATATAGATCAATATAGATCACAAACAGGGAGTGAAGACAAATACTCTGTAGACAAAGTTGTACTACAGGAACACAAGGACACGAGGGGACGGCACGACTGTATTTACTCAACAGCTTTAACCTGTTGCAGATGGTGTAGATGTCTTTTCTGTTTTCTAGCAGCGGCCACAACACGAGGTCTTTGTTATGACTCTAATCACAAACAAGTGTCGACTATCCACTGCTGGAGCTGTGTGTCACTACAAAGGCCTCAAGAATGCTGTAGTATGAACCTCTACCATGAAGTCTGTAGTCCATGCAAAACATGTGCTTATACTACAGTGCAAAATATCAGAGGTCCATAGGTTTGATTTGAGGATTTATGAGTTCTCCTGCTACAAATTTAAACAGGCATAAACATGGAGGAAGAGCAGCCTTGTTTCATATGTCAGATCTATACTGATGGTTTTGCCTATTAATTGAAATAATGTAAATTCAGTTTCACTGCTGGTGAATGTCAAGTATTTTTAGAAAATACTGGGTGAGGAAAAATCCAATCTTCCACAATCTTCTACTTTTTCGTGGTTGAAAATAACCAAGACACTGCTCTATCTTAGTAAAGGCCACCACAGAGAACAACATTACTGATAAGAAAAACAATTAATGAAATGGAGGCATCACTTAAAAATGATTTACGGCTGAGAACACGACTGTAAAATATGTAGTTTAAAAATAGGCCAAAACACCAATATTATGATTTTTTTACAAAACAGTTCTGCCCCATTACTGCGTCCAAGTCCGACATAGCTCTCATTTTTTTTGCATGCCGTCAAACACTCAGGCCCAGAAATAGAGAAAAGACAAAACACTTTGTGTAGCTTGAAAAAAAATGACAGTGCAGAGAAACACCCAGATGAACAAACACACCATCCGCCCACAGAGTCCGCCGAAGTGCCTCGAGCTTCTGACAAATTAATTTGACAGGATTCCTCCAGTATTTTCAGTTTCCAGTATCCTGTCGGCTTTAATCTGATTGTCTGAGTCTGTTTTCTGTCTGAGACAGATTTCAGAGACATCAGATTGCAGTTAACACTGTTTGTCTTTCTGTTTCCGATACAGACGGACCGAAAGCCCAAAAAATGTCAATGGAAACACACAAGCAGAGACCCACATTATCCAAATCACAACTAAACCCGCTGCGTCTGGAGCTGAGATATTAGGTCAGCATGTGTCCTGCTTCTTTTTGTCCGAGCTACAGACACACACACAGGTGACTACGTGGTGGAAATCACTGGGTACTGAGTAAAAGGCAAAAAACAGAACAAAACGATGTGCATGTGATACCCATGCATGAGGTCAAAGAGTCTCACATACCAGCGCTTGCACGTATCTTCTGTCAATTAATTTGTCATCTTTGTGTGCGTAAGCCTGTGCTTGCTTCGCTTAGTTGCTCTCCAGCTGTGAAGTACTTGTGTTAAAGTTAAACAGTGCAGACGCAAGCAGGTCCACCATCCATCATCCTCCCAAGTCCAAAGAGCTGAGAGCACAAACACAGCCCTCCACTGGGTCAACACCATTAACCTCAGCTGAGGTCTCACTGTAAAAAACAACAACTGAGTATTGTGATATTTTACATTATAATTAAAGATTCAAATCTGTCAAATAGACACATTAGGAAAAATCTAATCAATCGCTTCTCAAGTTATTTAACTGACTGAATGGACAAATGACTTGAGATGAATCATAACTCTGACAATATGTTGTTTGCTTTTAAGCTAGAAAGAATTTTCTCAGAGCAGGTGTCAGGTTTTCCTTTTCTTTTCTTTTTCTTTTCTTTTCTTTTCTTTTCTTTTCTTTTCTTTTCTTTTCTTTTACTAAGACAACAAAGTTTCAAGTCAGGGATAATATTTGTAGAAGAAATACCTGAAACCCTTATCATCTAAAAATAACCCCAGAGAAAAACATACAATAATGCCCTATAAATAAACTTCTTAAATATTCATCCAGCCATCATCTCTACACCTTAATCCTCACTATGGGGGGCTGGAGTCTATCCCAGCTGACTCAGGGTGAAGGCAGGTTCACCTGGACAGGTAACCAGTCTATCACAGGGCTACACTTAGAGACAGACAACCAAGCACACTCACATTCACACCTACGGACAATTTACAATCACCAATTAACCTCAGCATGTTTGTGGACTGTGGGAGGAAGCCGGAGAACCCGGAGAGAACCCACGCTGCACGGGGAGAACATGGAGACTCCACGCAGGAAGATCCTGGGATGCGAACAGGCGACCTTCTTGCCGCGAGGCAATGACACTAATCACCGAGACACCTTGCAGCCCTCTTTAATATTCAGATGTTTAAAAAAATGTGTCACAGGAACGACTTTACTGTCAATAAGTATTAGAAAGAAGCTATGAAGGAGCTTGATGACGCTGTACTTAGTCTTAGAGCCGCTTTGGGCTAAAAACACTCGGATCAGCATTTTCTTTGAAAAATAAAAAACACTTCAATGTAAATGTAAATTACTGTGCAGAAGTCCTTCCGCTGTTTGGCTTCCCACAACCACCAAGAAGCCACCAAGTTGGTTTGAAATTCATTTTTCAGCTTGACCCCAAATATACAGCCAGAGCCATACGAAGCTTTCTCCTGTGACGAGAAGAACAAAGAAGTCCTTCAACAGATGGTGTGGCCCCACAGAGCCCTGATCATAGAGTCCGTCTGGGATTATGTGAAGAGAGAGAAGACACCAAGACCACTTAAGAAAGTTCTCTAAGATGCTTGGATGCTTTGTCCAAAGGGTGGTTTGATTTTCCTGAGTCTTCATTGACTTTTGGTGTCTCAGACTTTTGCACAGGACTCCATCGTTCAACTCACTGCTTTACATCTGAAAGCTAAGCTGCTAACCAAACTAAGGCAATGACTTGAGCTTTGATTTTGAACAAACCCTTTCAGTGCTTGGTTCATGTTGCTGCTGCTGCTCTGCTACTCCTATCTTCCACATGTCGTCGGCATTGGCTTATCTCCTGATCCACCTTCCCAACTCCTGCTGAACAAGTGCCTCAGTAGAGCGCATGTTTTAGGTTAAGAAGGTTCAAAGAGACAAATAGGGAAGCATATGACGGAGCTCATGATCAGACTTGTCTGGACTCATGATCAGACCTCAAAACAAGAAACCAGTGATTTGTCTATTAAATTCATTTCACAGTGCAGGACATCATATTTTTCTCTCAGGCTTTGACCACAGACACTAATTTCTAGAAACTTAATCTATGCTGCCAGCCTGTACTGAATCCAGTCTGTGAATGCGGTGCCTTGTTGCATTCATAAGACCTAATTTCATGAAGCGACTTTCATTGGCAAGGTTTTAAACTGCTGCAACAAATCAAAACAAAGGGACAAAATGTGGACCAATAAGCATCTATCATTCTCTTGTCAGTTTTACAGTGACGTCCGCTAAAGGCAGACGAATACGAGGAAGGCTGATTTCCCAGCAGCCCATGCAGTTAGAAAGGGGATGCAGCTCTGTCTCTCTGCAGGAGGAGACAAATTAACCTCCCCGAGGCCTTGATGTCTTTCTGAAAGACTTTTAACAGAGAGGACAGCAGGACAACACACACACACACACACTCTGATGCATTTATACCAACTTTATTCACACACGCCTTCACGGTCCTTCACACCAAAGTGAAGGTAAAGTGACATCTGTCATCAGTCCAAAGATAAAGGACGTGATCAAAACTGGCTTCACTGCATTAACAGAAGAAAGTGGTGCGAATGTGCCTTTGCAGTGTGTTTACCTCGGTGCCATGGACGTCCCGTTGACCGACGCTGCTGAGCATGCTCTGTGAGTGTGTCCATAGGAGCAGCTCCCCTGCCGCGAGTAGCGCTCATCCCCACAGCAGAGAATCACCAGAAACGCCCTCCGGAAAGCCCGGTTCAGAAAGGCGTACAGGAAAGGGTTCAGCCCTGAGTTAATGTACCCGAGCCACAGCCAGGCTGTCCACAGCTGCCAGGGTACTGAGTAGTGGATGAAGGGGTCCACCACGTTGGTGATGAAGAACGGCGCCCAGCACAGGCAGAAACAGCCCATTATGACCGCCAGCGTCTTGGCTGCTTTAGTCTCGATGCGCATCCGGCTATTGGTCGCGGGCGCCTGCTCTGAGGAGGAGGAACCCGTTGTTGTCCTGAGGCGGTAGTGGTCCAACGGGTCCGAGGAAGTGGACGACCTCACAGTGATGATCGGGTCTGTGCCGGTAACAGGAGCAGAACCGGCGCGGTGAAGCGTCTCTATCTGCCGTACGTGGGTCATGGCGGTGACATAGATCCGCTGGTAGGCCAGAACCATGAGGGCCAACGGGACGTAGAAGGCCACGGCGGAGCAGATGAGGGCGTAAGGCCGGTTGACCAGAAACACACAGCTTGTGTCATTAGAGCCTCCGGTCAGCGCTCGCCTCTCCTCAATCTGTAAAGAGCAGAAACAGACAATAATATGAATGTGACGTGCTATGTATAGAATAAAGACTGGAGGCAAGGAGAGACAGCTAGCCGGCCTCGGTCAAGCTCTTCTACATTTCTGTTAGTAGTTAACTTTAGAGGTGACTCATGGCAGCTGATTTCACCTTCGTTAGGCTCTTTAGGCTAAAGCACGCTAATGAAAGCAGCAATATGTTAAATATTATAATAATAAAATGCTTTGTAATGTCCTCAATTGAAACCATGAGCAGGTCAGGGTGAAATAAAAATCTGCATTTAGACAAGTGCCTGAAGCTAAAAGAAGAATTTGATGTCATCTCATTATGGAGAAGACGGGCTTTGGTACATCCTGGTAAAGAACCGCTCATGTTGGAGCTGTTTGATCAACAGGAATCTAAACTTGGGCTTTTTTTAGTGTTTCCATTCAGAAATTCCACGACAACCTTTCAACATGTTGTAATTCAAGTGGTCGGAGAGGAAACCTCCTGTTTGCAGGCTGTAGGAGATCTAGCCCATGACAGGAGAGCTGAGCTTTTCACTCACATCAGACATGATAGTGGCTTTGTACCATCACTATGCTGCCTGTGGGGCACCAACAGCGAAACTGGCATAAACACCTACAACTGTCATGAGTTCAGTTTTTTCTGTTTTAACCTGTAAATATCCTGGTAACCTGTTTGACTTCCTTTGTCTTCATTTTCCACCTTTTTAGAATTCGTTCCACCCAGTCCGTCCTCTCTCTATACGTAGTTCACCTGCCTTCTGTCAGGCTGGTCAACAGAAGGAAGGCAAACAGGACAAGCTGATTGTCTTCATGTGTTTCTGGTGTGTATTTCTAGTTTTGCACCCTGGTTGCTACCGTTGCTGTCCTCCTTATGCTCCTTTGGTTTTTGCCGAGGTTAAGATTTTGTTCTTTCTTTGGTGTCTGGATTCTTTTCTCTCTGAATTAGATGTTATGCTATAGACTTCTAGTCTTGTGGATTTTCCCTGAACCTTCAGTCATCTTCTGTTTGGATCTGATTGTTGCTTTCACCTGCCTGTCGGTGGCGTCTGCACAACCTCGACCACATGGCTTACACAAACACGTCAGAGTCTTGATAACAAGCTGCTGGATTTACTGCAAGTTACTGCAGCACAGGCGGCTCGTATCAGTTTTTATCTCTGTGGCATCTTTATCTTATCAAAAATTAATGGGAGGTTTTCCCGTTCGTGTAACAGATACGCTCCTCCCTTTGTCGCCTGTCATCACTCCTCATTTGCTTTTGTCCCGACTGCTGAAAAAGGTGCACAGCGACTATAAACAAGAGCAGCTAGGGTCCGGTGGCACAACGGGTTAAAAAGATCACTCTGCTTCTGTAAGTTTAAAAGTTTTATGAGCTGAATGCTAACTTTCTGAACCACATGCATACACCTCTGTAGTTCTGGTGGAAGGGAGAAGCTGCATTTTAAAGTTCTGGTGATTTTCTTTTTCTGCTCGCTGCAGCTTTAAGTATCGGTTGCGATGCGAGGAGGAGGAGGAGGAGGAGGAGGAGGGCCGTCCTCTCTTCTGTGAAACTGGAGCAGACATAGATCAAACCAAACAGACGAGCTCCACCGCATCGTTTAGCTATTGTCACAGTTACTGAATCAACTCCTGCATCTTTGTCACAGCTGGAGTGAGAATAAGATTTGGTTTCAAACAACTCCTTTTTGGGTCAGAACAGAGCGAGTGCAAGAAAAAAAAGTTTAAGAATTTTCATAAGAAAGGCAACGAAAGAAGACACAAACACACACACAGTAATAAACTAAAACCTGGCCTAAATGTACGGGCGTAAGTCACTTCAAGTCCGACGCAGTTGTGTGCGTGACAGATGACCGCTGGCCAGCAGTGCAAAACAGAACTGTGCTGTTTGGATGCTGCCTGACTGGAAGACAGAGAAAAGAGCTGTGCATTTCATTAAGTCTGGATGAATAAATTCATCTATCCCTGTCTGCCTCTGGGAGTCCTGCTGCTCATTTCAAGGCAGCTCTGAAATAACCTCACGCCAAAACATATCCAAACCAGAGGAAGATGCTCGTTGAAGTGCTGTCTTTGCTCGCAGCTAGAAAAGCCTCCACAGGGACTGGAATTGTTTTGTGATCACTGTTCAAGGGATTGCAAACGTTATTAGAAACAGAGAATATTGGACTGGAGAGGTTAATGCAGCTTCTGCCCTCACAGAAAGCACATAGCTATCTTAGGGCATCTGAGGGAGGTGCAGGAGCTCCTCAGTGTGACCCTCTGTTCAAACATACAGTATGCTGGGGTTGATGCAGGATTGTTATGTAATTTATCCAACAACTGGGATCATGCAGGCAGCTGTTTTTGTTACTGCGTCACCTGTTGCCCCTCCACGGTTTCTGATCTTAGCAACTGAGGACTCACAATGTCCTCGATCCCGATGGCGTTCCAGCTTTGCATGATGGGTAGGAAGGAGATGAAGGTGGGGATGAGCCAGCAGCCGCTGAGCATGACCGCCACTCTCAGTGGGGTCATCTTGTGTCTGTAGACCAGCGGCTGGCAGCAGATAGCGTAGTACCTGCAACAACACACACACAGACTTGCACACACATGTTGTGCACTACAGCATACAGTAAACACAAAATCAAATACTGTTCTAATGCAAAGTTCATCCTGTTGTCTTCCAAACTGAGCCTGCAGTTGGCATCAGAAGATGATCTTTTTTTGTCATGTGTGATATCTAATACAAGGAATTTATTTGGATGACACGGTCAAATATTTGGCCAAATTCAAAATGAAATTTAACGCCATTTAATCCACACTCAGTCCACTCGAAGCCCCCCTGGGAAGCACAGCGAAACCGATTATTTGTTATTATTCATTCATCATTAGCTAGATTTTTATTTGAGGTTAGAGATCCAAACAAAAGGCTGTAACGAAATAACGCTTAATCCACTGGTTTATAACATTTAAGCAACAAATATTCAGAGAGGAGAGTCAAAATACATCTGAGGTTTTTTGGAGAAAAGGTCCTGTTTGCCAGCTTCAGGTGGGTTTAAGGTGTTTAAGGTGAGCAGGTGTGCTGGTGTGCTTGAGCTGCAGTGAGTGGCCATAGTGTAGAGTTACATCAAAGCCATTTTAAAGTTAAAAAAAAAAACAACTTTCATTAAACAAACTTCTTAGTATGAAGAAGAATTTTTAAGGGTTTCTTCGATGCCTGTGGAGGGACGTCACCATGACAACAATGACATGGATTAAGTCACCACATTCGTTTGGTAGATTACAAGAAGCCCTGCCGTATTATATTATATAATATTAACACAGGAGGTCATTCTGTTTCTGCACGTTTTAGAATTTTTGTGCTCCATTTATTGTGTTTTTAGGTTTCAGATTTCATAATAAGCTGCCAAAGAAAGTCTAAAAATGAGCTTAAGTTTCCCTCGTCGTCTCTCTCTCACACACAAACCTGTCCAGTGCGATGCAGCAGAGGTGCAGGATGGACGCCGTGGTCAACAAGACGTCCAGAGACGTCCGCACCAGGCAGAAGATCTCTCCGTAACGCCACCGGCCGGTCGTCAGCTCGATGGCAGCGAACGGCATCACGACCAGCGCCACCAGCAAGTCGGCGAAGGCCAGCGACACGATGAAGTAGTTGGTCTTTTTCTTTCTGAGTTAAGGAGAGGAGACGAGTTCAATGATCAGTTATTTCCTGTTCATTTTGTAAAGATCCTCGTCTTTGTGAGTCTCCTGCTGTTTTGCTTTCTCCCTCTTTTGATCAGCTTCACCTGTTTCTTACGGGATCTTTGGATTCTTTTCTGACATGGACTTGATGTTTCAGCCATCTTCTTCTTTGCTCCCCACCTTTTTAGTTTTGTTTGATTAAAATTTCTTTAAGCCACAACCAGCCGGCCATCTGACTCCTATTTTCTAACTCCAACGTGACAAAACGTGTACGCTCTACTGTATGTCGTACTTTAGCATCATGTCCGACCTGACGGCGATAAGCTCTCATTTCTAACCTCTGAAGCTGCTGCTGCTACTCGACCTGCCAGCTGTCTGACTTTGCAGAAAGATGAAGCGACTGGCGTGTGTCCAGTTTTGCATTTATACCCAAAGACCCAAAGTTTGATGTCTGATGATAAGACCACATCAAAAAAATGCAGATTAGATTTTTTTTAAAATAACAAAACAAGAGCAACTAAATATTTTTTCAAAACTTTTCATGTCCAGATACATTTTTTTGTTCCTCTGGGGAACCAAGTGATGAAATGTCACCAGATACCGACGTGCCTCTGAGACCACTGAGGGTTTTTCAGGACAAGTCGAGCGCTCTCACATTTAATGGGTTTGTTCCTTCATTGACCCCCTCTACAATACAATTACAGCTGTGATCAAACTTCCAACACTGGTTTCATTTAGTAGAAAAGCTAAATTCTTAAACTCTCGCTGCCACTTGCCAGCGCTCAGCGTGTGCTGCATGATGTCAGCGTTACAGTCCGACACAATGCTAGCTTTTCTCTGTAAAAATGCCTCACAGGAATATGTGTGCTCTAACCCTGTAACCCTCACAGGCAGCGACTGACATGGTTTTTTTTGTTAAAGTTGCAGCAGCTGAGGTTGGTTGAGTTCTGTACTGATTCTGCAGGCTGCTGCACTAAGTCAGACTGGACCATCGCTGTTGCTTCTACCAGCGCTGAATAAAGACAAGAGGCTCACCGTAGATGTCTGTCCTTGCAGAGCGCCACCATGACCAGCAGGTTCCCAAAGACCGTCATGATAATGATGATGGAGAGGAAGATGGTGAGAACGACCGTCTCCACCGAGTTCAAGAACTCCTCCTGCTCCTGTTGGTCTTGTTGTTGTTGTTCTGGGTTTATTATGTCATCCAACAAACTGCAAGAAGAAAAGCTGATTTGCTGATGGAATGTTTTCTAATGTGTAAGCATCAGAGAAGAACTGAGTAGGAGTTACTCCCTACCTGGACTGTACTGCCATGACACTGATTATCAGCAACCAAGGAGATATTTGGAACCAACACACAGTCGTGACTCGATAATGCGACACTAAATGTAAAACCTTCTTTTATGTGGGATATCAAGGCTGTCGGATTGTCAAGACGGAGGTCCAGATACGAGGAGGGCTTGATGCTGGAAGGCTCATTAGTTGTTAATTAGTGTTCATAGTTGTTATAATAATTAGTGTGCTGTTAGAACACTACACATCGCTGGATCTCACTCCTAACTGACCAGTGAGATTGTGCACATTCCTGCCACTTCCACCCCGGGGCAGCGATCTGACGGGGTGGAAGTGTCCAGAACACACAGGCAGTACTTGGCTGCTGATGCTAGTTTAGTTAGCGCTCACACTTCTGTTTCCTCCATCAGTGGCGGCGGGGGAGTGGCAGATACGCTCCACCGTTACCATCCATGTTTACTTCCATAAACACTGAGCACGCTCGCTGCGTGTGACGTCGTCGTGTCCTCTTCTGCGCATGCGGGACACTTTTGGGTCGTATGAAGTTCACACAGCAGATCACATACAAGTCGCATTGAAGTGGAAACGTGAAGGAAGTCACAAAGAAATCCTCATTGAGCATCAAGTCCTGCAGTGTGAACGTAGCTAATCTGTGGGATTGTTCAGTCAGATAATACGCCGTCATCCTGATTGGTGACATTAAATGTCATGTCGGAGTCAGGATCCAAGGCTGTCGCTATGTTAAGGCTGTTTTTATGGGTTCTGTTTGTTTTTCCTAAATACCTGTCAGATAGCAGGTTTAGGATCGTTAAGGGTCAGATTATCGAGTCACAACTGTACAGCTCATTTGCAAGAAACTGAAAATCTTGGTGTCAAAACTGAGACTAACACAAAGTCCAACACAAAACATCATTGAAAATGTATTCATTTACATCTTCTACATGTTTAGTAGAAGAGATTTTTATACGTTTTGTCTCACAGCAACTTAACAAATACGACTTTGTACATTTTTTTGGTGCAGACAGCATCCTTATTTGATTCAAAGGCAAACTTAATTGATGATTTGCAGTAATTAGTCGTTTGAATAAGCCTCGATTAGTCACAGGATATGATTTATTTAGGCTAAAGTGAAATTCAGGGAGAGCAATAATGCTAACGTTAGCATGGATTGCACAAATTGCCCTGCTCATTGAGGACAACCTGTGATTTGTGTAACTTACTGTCGAGGTGATGCTGTGGCCATCACTAGTCATCTGCACTGAGGTCAGCAGAGGAGCGTCCTCATCACCCCATGCTACGGCCCTGTGGACACACACACACAGTCACGTTACAGTCGTTGAAATATGTCTGCATTTTTCTGGAAATAGCAGCCAGCTTGCATGTATAAACTGGCTGGATTTCTTGTTTGTCCATCTCGTGGCAGCATTAAGGCGCCAAAAATGAGATCTTATTCCCCTTAAATAAGTAACTGGATCACAGCTTGAAAATGTTTGATATGTACGGGGCAAACGGTCTGCAACAGGCAGCGGCTGTTTGCCAGATTAAATCATGTTAGTTTGTGTTTGTAATGCAATAACATGTCCATGCTTTAGTAGAAACCACCAGGGAATTCCTTCTTTTTTATTCCCTTGTCAAGGTTAGACACCAGCTACCGAAGAGACTCAGATCTGGGCGTTTAAGGACAGTCTGTCTGAGCCTGGAGTCCTTACCTAACCCGGCAAATGAGGTAAACGTAATGGTTTTTACCAACAACAGTCTGATGTATGGCAGTTAGGGCAATTAAGAGACATTAACTCAGGGTCAGCGTTAGGACGAAACACAAAGTACTGCTGAGGCTGACGTGAAAATCTTTTTTTGTTTTTTTTTGTTTTGCTAATCTGGTCATGAACCAACAAACCAAAGCAACGGACGAATGAAGAATTTGACCTGATGGGGGAGTGAAATGAAAAATTACAATTCATCCTCAGGAGGCTAAATATCGGCCATAGTTCTGTTCAGTTAAATCAAAAAACAAGTGAACTCTGAGAGTCAGTGGATCATTAGGATTTTACACTTGTCCAGTGGGAACCCCTGAATATTTCTGGCTAATGTCATACCCGTCCGTCTGCAGCTGTCATGGTGTTGCATTCATCCATTTCATTTTGTTGCATTTTCACTGGGTTGGGTCGCGGTGGTGGTGATAAGCTGAAGAGGTCATTCCAGATATCTCTCTCCCCAGCAACATTTTCCAGTTCCTCGTGGGAGATCTCAAGGCGTTCCCAGGCCAGATGAGATACATAATCCCTCTGAGCTCACCCTGGGGTCGCATCCCAGTTGGACTCGCCGGAAAACTTTCAAAGAAACCGCCTAAGCGGGTTTCCTATCGGGGCAACAGATCAGCAACTCTACTCCGAACTCCCTCTGAATGTCCGGCTCCCCGCCCGATTTCTAAGGCTGAGAAAACTCATTTTGGTCGGTTGGATCTGCAACCTCATTGTTTCGGCCCCTAGACACCGTTGGGATGAAGATCAGCTCGTAAAACGATGATATTAGTTCTTGGACCACAAACGTTAGCTTCATGGTGGTCCTAAAGGAAGAGTCAGGGGTTCACCAGAGTCAGTGGAATTTATCTTCTTGGGACCATGAATGTTTATAGAAAACTTCACAGCGATCCAATGAATACTTTTTATTGCAAATCAAAGTGGGAGACCCAACATTTGGCCGCTCGATAGACCCACACTGCCATCCTTGGAGCCATACTGCTGGATACAGAGCTTTAGTCCACCACAGCAAGGCTCAAGTACCGACTACTTCCTTCAGTACCTACATCAGGTTGACATGAAACTGTAAAGGGTTAAGAAACGGCCTGAGTCATGTCCTCGGTCCATGTTCCAGCAGGTGAGCCTGTCATTGCTGCAGCTGTAGATGTCTTATCAGCTCTAAGCACCAACAGCAACATCTGTGTCTCTGGTTTTTTTATGACGGCCGTCTGCTCTTATCATGTCCGAGGGTCGGTATCAACACCTGACAGACTGAACGCCGGCGATCCGTCAACAACGCTTACTTCCGGCAGGACGATCGCCGTTTGTCACGTTTGCCGTCCAACTCTTTGCACTCTCTAACCTGGTAGCTGGTGGTGGACATGAGGACATAATGTGAGCTTAAAAAGTCATTATTATCTTCTGCTGAAACTTCTTGATTCCACCCAAGTATCATCCTCTATGACCGAATCTTGGCTTGAAATAACTTTGCAATTCAAAATACATAGTAGACAGCTGCAGTATGAGTCTGGTCTTTGTTTTTTAGTCCCCAGAGCCAAGAAAGGCTGAAAACCAACGACTGCAGCTCTTCTAGCACTGACTTGTCCAGACATGTGTCGTACACATGGCTATAAAATTTACTGAGTTGTGACAATATATGCAGCGCTGAAAACGGAGCTGAAGCAAAACAGATGTGACAAGAAAGCATCAAAAGCTCCATTTCCTCGAGGAGAGCAGAGAAATGGCACAACCCAGGTGGAGAAGAAGAAGAAGAAGGAGAAGAACTCATTGGCACAAGGTTGGTTCCTCAGATTCTGTTACATATGAAACCCTGGAAGTCTAAATGAGCGTATGTGAGATGCACTGCGTTTTTAAAGTTGCTCAGCTGTGGTCATGGCTGCTCATGCTTTGTCTTCTAGCATGTAAATAAAAAAAACAATGAGGACATTTTGTTAGAATGTGACTGTCTTCAGGTCGGACCTTTAACTTGTACTGATGAGAGTCAGCTGGGAGTCCACATGAAGAGGTTATTCCAGGAAGGGGATGACGGGACGACAACACCGCAGTAAATCATACGTGACTAACATCTCAATGTATGCATATGACTGTACGTGACAACCACGGGAGAATCGATCTGTCCTGAGATCAGCGGCTGATGTTTCCATGATCGGATACAAAAGTCCTTCAGAGAGCAACCAACAGCGACTCGCTCCAAGCTGCACGAATAATAAAATGGATTTATGATGATAATAATAATATCTTCATTTGTACAGCACTGATCAAAACAAAGTGACGAAGCGCTTCACACAGCGAAGACAAAGTACGACATAAAAACAACAGTCAGGGGGAATAAAACACTAATCAGAGAACAAAACCGCAAAACCCAACGCAGGCAAGAATCTTCTGAAATGACATAAAACACTTAAAATCACAATAAAATAAGCAACAAACAAACCACAACAAAGCTACGAACGGCTAAACCCATAGAAAGAGCAGCGACGGTGAACGGATCATATCAGGGGAAGGTGGAGTGAAAAGAGCACGCGTCACGCTCAGATTTAAAAGATCTCAGACTGCATTATTTCCTCGAGCAGGATATTCCAGAGCCGCGGGGTTGTTATTTCAAAAGCTCTGTCCCTTTTAGTCTTCGGTTGAAAGTCTGGAACAGACAGAAAGCCTCTGCCCAAGGCTCTGGATCTGGAGTGTGAACCGGGTTGTACAAAGACAAAAGATCAGACACATTACTGGGACCATGTAATGCTTTGTAAGTAATTAAAAAGTGAACCCCACTAAAAGATACTGGAGGCCTGTGTGAAGAGGATATAACTGGAGTAATTACCTCAAACCTGTCCACTCTGGTTAAAAACCTGGCAGAACAGTTTTTGCATCGTTAAAACTTGACCCTCGGAACCTCAAGTAGCTTCTTGTTGTTGTGGCTTTTCACTAAAACGTAAAGTCCTGCACAACCACGACCAGAAGGAGACAGAAGTCAAGTGTCTTTTGTGTGGTATAATAATGTTATAATGGTATAAATGCTGTAAATCATTTTTTAAGACTGAAAAATGTGGAGTTGAATGTTTTGGAAAATTTATTTTACAAAAAAAGTGTCCACAGGTGTTACAAGTACAGTTGTGACTGGATGATCGACCCTTAACAATCCTAAACCTGCTATCCGACAGGTTTTTAGGAAAAACCAACAGAACCCATAAAAACAGCCTTAACATAGCGACAGCCTTGGATTCTGACTCCGACATGACATTTAATGTCACCAATCAGGATGACGGCGTATTATCTGACTGAACAATCCCACAGATTGGCTACGTTCACACTGCAGGACTTGATGCTCAATGAGGATTTCTTTGTGACTTCCTTCACGTTTCCACTTCAATGCGACTTGTATGTGATCTGCTGTGTGAACTTCATACGACCCAAAAGTGTCCCGCATGCGCAGAAGAGGACACGACGACGTCACACGCAGCGAGCGTGCTCAGTGTTTATGGAAGTAAACATGGATTTTTAACGGTGGAGCGTATCTGCCACTCCCCCGCCGCCACCGATGGAGGAAACAGAAGTGTGAGCGCTAACTAAACTAGCATCAGCAGCCAAGTACTGCCTGTGTGTTCTGGACACTTCCACCCCGTCAGAGCGCTGCCCCGGGGTGGAAGTGTCCCCCGACCGCACCGAATATTCTGCTATTCATCATTAATTGGGCCTGAATATTCAGAGAGCAGAAAGTGCTATTAGGACCAGCCCTACTAGTTATTATAACAATAATTAACAACTAATGAGCCTTCCAGCATCAAGCCCTCCTCGTATCTGGACCTCCGTCTTGACAATCCGACAGCCTTGCTATCCGACATAGAAGGTTTTACATTTAGTGTCGGATTATCGAGTCACGACTGTTCTGGAAAAAATGGTGGCTGCACATTTCAGGAACCCATAAAATGACGTCACTGGTCCAACATAATTCTACAAGTATTCAAACTTCGCCTCTGGTTGCAGCATACAGACTGTTTTTGACAATTTTGTATATGAGACAAGTAGATTTAAGGCTTAAATTAGATTAAGCTTCAAAACAGAACGACACATCAACGATAAGTAGTTCAAGGACTGCCGGAAAGTTAAAGAATTGCCAATTCTGCCTGTTTTAATGGCTTCTATCTTTGGTAAATGGTGTCATTTTGGAAAGTATTTATAGATGAGATGCCTGTTTGGGGGTTCAGATGGTTAACCGAGACTTAATTCTGTTTCTCAGTTGATATAAACATGTTCGCACAAATTTTGTAATGTGGTGCTCAAAGCTGAAATCCTCGTCAAACAAGATGTCGAGGTTTCTATCAACAGGCTTAATGTAATACGACAAGTTCCAAGTGGATGTAAGTCAATTAAGTTTTGTGTTGCTTGGGCGTGTAACAAGAATTTTAGTTTGGGCTGAGTTCAGCTGGAAAAAACACTCTTGGACATCCAGTTTCTTACATCAAAACGGCACTTCTGACAAGATCTCAGCATGGTTTAGGTCAGTGGGCTTAACAGGGACGTACCGTTGTGTGTCATCAGCGTAGCAGCGTACAAATAACACGTAAAGCTCCTACATGGAGTTTTAAATCCTTCCAGGATTTGAGAAAGTGCTTCACACCCTGCTTACTTTCACACATTTCCAAATCTTGCCAAATTTAATAAGCTGTAACGAGGACACAATGTGAAGCACGGTGAGGCCTTCAGGGGCCCCAGTCTGTGTTCTCCAAGGCGATCCCATAATTATCCAATGATCGGGACACAAAAACACTGATTATAAACACAGCACATGTGATTAAATGTCAAGTTTCTGAGGAGATGTTCCAGCTCAACAATGGTTCACAGATTGGATGGTGTTCAGCTCTGTGTTCAGACTTCCTGATTACTGCTGAAATGGGGCATAGAGGACACTAATCAGCTTCATCCTCTCACTCGTACACAGAAATCATCAACAGAACCAACGCGGCCCGCCCTGCTGCTCGCCGCTCGCTTGGTTACTCACATGTTAACAGTCAGGAAAATATTTGCTCAACCTGAATTTCTAAGAATGGCAACTGGAGAGAAAGAAAAGGGGGGAAGGAGAGGAGCCATATTTCTCGCTGGTTGCTGTGATTCTCTCGTGTGATGTGAGTCCAGAGAGGTGTGTTTTCACAGCTCACCGTGTCCATTTCGCATCTGACTGACACAGAGCCGAACAGAACAGAATGAACTCTGGAGAGCCGAGGCCCCGACACACTCCACCGCTTTTCTGTCTGTTTTTATGTTTTATTTGTTGCCTTGAGTTGTTATTGTCAGTGTTGCTATTCAGAAAGTTCCATTTGATTTAATTTGTTTTTTATCATCTACTTCGCTGCCATCATTGTTGATTACGATCACAGCTGTAGAAATAAAATACTAATGATGATGATTAATGAGCCAGTCGAGCAGCTCCACAGGGCTGTGCTTTGGCACAGTGGTGCCTTGAGCTACATGCTAATGCCAGGATGCTAAAGCGCTCAGAGTGAGCCCGTTGCAGCGTTTACTATTGTGTGCTCGCAGCACTCATGGAGATGGGGACATCACTTTTGCAGGAATTTTGTGGCACAATTTTAGCACTAGATAAAAGGAATCACCAAAGTTATGACACTTCAACCTGTGGTGAACAACACTGGCTGAAC
>NW_007579657.1:83609-89224 GCF_000690725.1 Stegastes partitus | reverse complement strand
ACGGGATCATTTTAACATTTACTGAAATGAAACTATACCAGAAGCTTAAAGACAGAGAGAGAGATGTATTTAGTGAAGCTGGTAATGGTTCATCGACTTTGGAAATGTGACGTCAGAAGCCATCAAATGTTGGAAACGACTGCTTTATTCGAGGACAGTGTTCTACTTTAAAAGTCTGTTATATTATCTGTTGTTCAACATCTTCATCTTAAAATTGGATCATTGGACTAGCAAAGTAGCATAAAACTGAAATACTCAAGCAGAATACTTTCGTCCAGTACTCAAGTAGATGTACTTAGTTACTCTCCACCGCTGCATTCTTCTGTGGACTATAAACATGTGCAACAAATTTTATGGCTTGTTGAGATATTTTCAGTCTGGACTGAAGCGATGGACCGACCACCAGACTAACAATGCCAACACTGGAATCACGCTGCTGGCTAAAAAAAGAGAAGAGAAAGAGTTTCCCATCAATAGCGCTGCCCTGGAAGAAGAAATAATGAGTGAAAATCCCAGGAGAGAGAGCCAAAAGCTGTTGTGGGTGCACGTCAGACAGTCTGTGGCTTCGTATCCGTCTTCGTTTTTAGTCCACGTCGAGATATTTCAACACAAAAAAATAATTTCTCATAAAATAAACCTCATGTGACTGATTTATTGCACATAAAGTCTTTATGTCAGTTTGTAACCTGCTGTTGAAAAGCACCGTTTGGTGGATGGATTGATGCAGACCGAGGTTGACTGACAAACAGGCAGACACATAATGTAGGAGGACGGACTGACTCATCCGAAGCGAGCCGTAATTAGAAGACGCTCGCTCGCTCGCCATCTGGATGTCTTCCTGACGTACTGGGCTGCCCACCTAACGCACATCTGAGAGACGAACCCCGCTCGGTTCCAAAGCAACTTCACAGTATGTTCCTGTCAGAGACGCCCCTGAAAAGATGCGGATGCTCAGGTTTCTGTTGACGGTCGGTGACAACGGGTGGCATCAGGAGGTATTTAAAGGCAACGGGTGGCGTTTTGTGTAACTGAAAATGTGCACCTTAATAGAAGGAGGTGATTCAAACACTGGAAGGCGGGAGCATCAGAGGCCTGGCAGGAAAATCTGTGGCAGCCACGAAGATAGGAGGGTAGAAAAAATGAATTACAATTAGGATTACGTGTGTCTTGGACCGTTTAGCTCCTGTAGCTCTCCAGAAGTGTGCCATAAGGTCAGTGGGAGGACACCAAGATGCTACGCCATCATCAGCATGCTAAAGCACCTTCTTCTCTTTGCTGCCACTTGGAGATTTTCCCTCTAAAGCTATTTATAAAGCTGCTCTTACAATAATTTCAGGACCCTCTTCTTCTGAAATTGAACTTTGTCATTTAATTCTGACTGATTTTGCTTGTGCAGCCCTCCTCGCTAACCCCGCTGCTAATCGCTTTCTGGCACAGCTTTTAGCGCTCGCTGTGAAATGAGACTTAAAGAGAGAGCGCTTAATGCATTTTATGTCCCACACAGTCCCGCATGCACACCAGCAAAATGTCAGTTCTTTGAAAAATTAATTCAAGCCTTTAATAGAACGATGTGCAGATGTGATTAAACGCTGCGTCTCCCCACACAAACACTTCACGCTGCATAAACTGAGATCTTCCTTCATGTGTAGAGAATCTGAACCATCTCCAACATGCAGATACTTGACAACGTACCAACAAGTGCACGCTGATGCTCTTTGTAAACAGCATAAAACTTCCAAATCTTCTAATTCTATTAAACCGTCATGTGTCGTGACCACTGTGCTGCTGATCACACAATAAATGCATCTAATCAAATGCCCATTCACTCTCCCTTGTTTGCCCGTCAGGTGGGAGGTAAACACTTCTCACATAATCTCACACCTCAGATTGTGAGCGGGCTGAACCGTGTGCTCAGATGCACATTTGTCTGTTTGTACGTGGAGGAGGAGCCTCCGGCGCCGTTGCCAAGGAGACGGGCCATGCTCTCCAGTCCATCCTCGTGTAATTTTAAATGTTTGAGTAAGGACGGCTGCCTCCAAAGCAAACTTCTCCCGGGACAGATGCTGTCACCTGCAGCCGTGCCGTAAACGCTAGGCGGGCGTGTTTTTCCTTATTATCGACACGTGCCAAGACAAGAACTGGCAATTAATTCTACATCAACAATAAACCGCACGGTTACGGTAAGTCAGCTCCACACAGACCGCCCTGGAGCCTCGGCAGCTGCAGGCTTCACATTCACAGCATCCGCTTAAGACCCTAAGAGCTCTGGTTTGATATAGAGTTTTTATTTCATTTTCTAATAAAGAAACAAAAAAATGTAAATAAAAGAAATAAAAAATAATATTAAATAATAAACAATAATAAAATGAAACTAAATACAACTAATAAAATTATTAAAATAAAATTAATACAAAATAATAAACAATACAATAAAAATAAAATTATACAAATAATAAAAATAAAAAAATTAATTAATGTGGTAATATAACCCAAAATGTGATGCATGTGGATGGCAGGTCTTCAGAGGGTATTCAACAGAAGCGAGTTCACCCCTGTGCAAACTCACTGAAATGTCAAATGAAATTGCATTATGGCCACGCTGACAAGTTCCTCTTATGAACAATCAAGAACAAATACACCAGCGATCACTGACGGATCTGACAGGAAGTAGAAAAAAACCTTTAAGCACAATAAGGTTCCATAGAGTCTAATGGTATGAACACGGTTATAAAAACACCCTTTGACAGCCACAGTTTGCTCTGTTTGGACCTATAGCTACGTCAATCTGGAAGCAGGAGGTGAAAACACTGGTGTAGCAGTAATCAGGAGGTGTAGTGGACTAAAATGATGTCACAAACAGTCCACTACTTCCATCCATTATCTAACAAACAGTCCACTACTTTCACAATCTGATTCTCAAATACAAGCAGGCAGCTGCTTCAGACTTGGCAGAGGGCTTATCAATGGGAATCAGAGTTTCTGTGAAACACAGAGCACAACATCAACGTCTATAGACGGCGCTCAAGAAAGACAATCAAACTGTAAAATTTAATTTTATCAAAGAACATGGCAAGAGGCCCGATAAAGGCTGGGAACACGTTCTTTGGTCAAATGAGACCAAGACAAATCAGTTTGGATCAGATGGATGGTTAAACTTGGTCGGGGCCATCACATTGAATGCACAGTCCTGGCAGTGAAGCACAGAGGCGGGAGTGTGATGATACGAGGCTGCATGAGTGCAAATGTGTTGGGGAGACGACATTTATAGATGCACTATGAATGCTCGTGGATATGTCAAAACACTGGCTGACGAGATGAATCACAGTCTGCAGGAGCTCGACAGAAAAGGAATATTCCAGCAGACGATGATCCTGCCAAAATCACTGGAGTTTCAACAGAAGTAAGAATTGAAAAGTGTGACTTTGCCAAGTGTGTCGCCTGACTTAAATCCAACAGAACACTTTTGAAAGCTTTCTAGCCTCAGTAGTAATAAATCCTGGAACCGCAGACTGTAACCACTTGCAGCTTTTGTACAAATAAAAACCTGTAAATAACGAGGAAGTAAGCCTAAAATACATTACAAATTAAAACATGGCAGTGTTTTTTCCTTCGTGTGGTCAAATCTGACCATCCAACACGAGAATACAACAAACAATGACGTGTAAAAGACTTAAAATTGGTGATAAACCTTAAAGCGCTGTGATGAACTGAATCTAAAACACTAAAGCATTCGTGTATTCCGCATCTCCATAATCCACCACAGACATAAAAGTGGCAGCAACACGTCTCTTTTTGGCTTCAAAAGACAGACTTGATTCTAAAATAAAAACCCAGTTTCACTTTTAGTCTCTTTGCCAGCTGCTGGATGTGAGGCGTGAAACAGAGACGGTCATTGATTCAAATTCAAAGGTATCTGTACTGAGACACTAATTCAGTCTGAACGCCCTGAGAAGTCGTGTTTGCAGGCAGGTTCTGTGGTTCTGACTTGGAATTTGAGAACAACATGAATTTGGTTTTGCTTGAATTCAAAACAAGTTTCAGGTCATAGAAGTTTGACTGGACAGGATTAGAACCAGTTTGCAGCTGCGATAGAGCCAATCCTGGTGTGGATGCTGAGGTGTATATCACAGTATCATCTGCATAAAAATGACAACTGGCATTGAAAACATTATCTGTAATGTTATTTATGTATATGTTAAAGAGGAGTGGTCCGAGAAGTGACCCCTGTGGAACACCTTTGGAGTTCTATGTGAGAGATAGTTGTCAAAACAGTGGACAGAATGTGGAGAAAGTCCGACTTCTGGGTTGTTTGAAACAACTGTAAGAGCAACACAAGAGCTCCAGCAAAGAATGTCCCAGAAGAACAGCCAGAACATCTCCCCAGATTACAGGAAAGGGATCACTGAAGCGTCTCTTGACTCTTAAACTTGAAAATAAATAAATCCTTAGAAACATGCAGTTTGGACATTTTGGTGTTTGTTGGTTTTATTTGCTTTGTTTGTTTATTAACTGGCCACTCGTCTCCTGCTATTTTGCAAAAAAAAAAAAGGCTCAGGCGAATCAAATTGAGTATTCCTTGCTGCAGGGTTGAGCTGGGATTTATTTAACTGAACTCTGACCAGGATGCACAGTTTTTATTTAAGTAAAAGTGTGACTTCCCGTCATCACGCTTGATGAACCCACGATGTCTTGTGCACGAGGAAAGTTGAGGCTAAATGTGTCACCAAATGGACCAAATGGACCACACCAACAAGTTTATCTATCAATTGAAAATCTCCCAAACTTTCAAAACATGCAGAGTCACAAAAACAAGCAAAAAGGAAAGAAATGTAATAGCTAACCAAAGCAAACCTTTCATAGTGTCTCTGAATCCTAAACGGCATTATAAATAAGGACAGATGCATGGTGGAGTTTGGAGGCTTTCACTAGGAGCTGGTGGAAAGTCCAAGAACGACTGCGTCAAACAGAAACCCCATCAGTTTAGCTCGGCAACGATTACCGAAAAAAAACACCATCCGGTCTAGAAAGAGTTTTGAACCCATTATGTTAAGCGACAGCAGCAGCAGCAGGAAACAGAGGAGCTGGGAAATGACAAACGTGTAAAGTTTGCTGAAGAACCAATTGGTTTGGCACGCCTCTGAAAACCGTGAAATAACCTCCCACCAGAAGCAGCTAACACAACACAACACACACACATAAACACACACACTTGTTGGACTCCTTCAGTAGAACCATGTAAACTCTTGACTGCAACCAACACACATTAAATGCTTAAATCTGTGGTGGAAGGAGCATCTGGACTGACTGTCACTAAAACCCTCAGCGGAAAAACAATTTTAAGTGGCGACCTCAGACCCTTGTGTTTTTGTCTCCGTCTTTGTTGTTCGGCACCATTAATATGTTCTTCCCTCCAGTACACAGGGATCACATGTCATTTAGTTCAAGGTTTTATGTCTTTAGATTTCATCCTGACGATAAAGTTTCTGCGGACGATGCTTTTGACATCCGTCTGTCCAGCCAAGATTCCTGTCTTTGCTCATGCTAGCCACTCAGCCATTCCAGTGTTGGTCAGTGCATTCAAACTGTCAAAGATTCAACAGCATTAAAACCCCTGA
>NW_007579657.1:73408-82955 GCF_000690725.1 Stegastes partitus | reverse complement strand
CTGCACAAGGCACTCACCAACTGACTCATAACAAACCTCAAGGTAGCATGGCCAGTAGCTAGAGATAGCAAGCTGGTTAAGAAGACACAACACAGGCACTACCAGCAGCTACCAGTAGTCGCTTTTGGCCAAGCAGTAGCACCAAGCTAACAGGAGACCAGACTGATCAACTTCTAGTCTGACAGCAAAAAAGTCAACCTCCAAATTCTACCTGAGCATTAAAGGGAGCAACTGCAATGAAATGACTGAACCAAAACTAAGATTCTTTACGCTACTTGTTACAGAAAACAACTCTGCACATTGCTGACTAATGCATTCCTCCACTGCCTTGTTCTCTTTCAGCATAAAGCACATCAATTATACGCAGCACAGCATACTGGTGTATAGAAAACACATCATGTTACACAAACTGTTTGTTCATCATCAATCATCTGGCATTTGTCAGATCAGTAAATGACAGACTGTCCTTGCTGCACCACTGGGGGGACAATTTGTCCATAAGTTGAGGACAAGAGGACGTTTCTGCTGTGACAGCAGCACATGTTGAACCTTCTGAGGACAACGAGGCCATCAGCCTGGAATAGTCGCTGTGATGACAGATCCTGCTGGACAAAGTCTACCGAGAATTAACTCATTATCGCAAAATAAGGGACGAGTGTCACGTAGAAAGTTTAGAGGATTTAAATGTAATCTAATCAAACACAAGCGGCTTCTCTTTGAGTCGACGTCCAGTCTGTAGGTGAAGCATGTGATGTGCAAATAGGAGGCCTAATCTGCCAATTAATAATCACCCGCCGGAAACAAGCATCTGAGTGTCCGGGTGGCATCAGGAGACAATTCTTTGTGGTTTGTAGACAGTTTTTGGAGCTAAAATAAAGCAAGAAACTGGTGAATTTAGAGAACATCCAGTGTGACTAAAAACTAGGATGATGTGTTTTGCAGATCCTTAAAGTTCGGTCACGAAGGTCAGAAAAGTGACGCTCATGACAGAACTCTGAACTCTTGCTTACTTTCCATTAATTTAGTTTGACAGAGGACACTGTCATTCCTTCAATTCAATAAGTAAACCCTGAACACTAACAACACTAACAGGACTGAGAATATAAAAAGCGTTGCATGACTCACAGTTCGAGTGTTTACAGTTTTAAACACTGGAGCTAAACTATCTGTCTTGGAGGAACGCTGTGCAGCAAAATTAATTAATTCAAATGTATCCACAAATCAACACCTACGTACAATTACTGAATATTCACAAACCCGTCGTTTCTCTCGATTCTCTCCTTTGGTTAACAGGAGCTGACTGTTCCATGTGTTCGCGGCGGTGCATTAATCACACGCTAGGCCGCTGCACGCATGACTGGAGCAAGATGCAACTCTGAGCGAATGGAGCATATACTGTGGATAAAGCTGTGTGGGTGAAGGTAATGGGCTGTGAGCGGGTAATTGAGTGTGCCTGTCACAATAAGGGTGCCGGCTCACCGGATGAAGGGGGTAAAAGGGGAATGACTGAAGAAGAAAACGAGCGACACACAAAGCTGACGAATGTGACAGACGGGCAGGATGTGGAAACGAGGCATCCATCCGGGGCGGCCGTGTGCCTCCACTGGGTTAAGACTGATCAGTTTTCCACTTCCTCATTGCACCAGCGTCCACATTAACATCTCCTTCAGCTCTACGGAGAAATTAAAAGACATTCAAGGAAACAAAAGAAAGAACAAAATGCATCTTTCCATATTGGTTTCATACCAAAGGAAGCGACGTACGTTTAAAAAAAAAGCAACTTCTTAAAGCGACATTAAGTCTGTCTCACAGATCTATAATGTTTTACGGCCTCCTCTTAAACATATGTAAGTCCCTTTAATCAAACAAAACTCTTATCTGTTGATATTCTTGTTACATAATTTGCAATAATATGTAACCACTATCTGCAAGTTTTACAGCAGCAGGAAACACGAGCAGCGTCTGAGGAACTTAACCACACAAAATAAATGATCCAGTTAATGTACAAGGAAAAAACAAGAACAGAAACACCGTCCTGGTCCCCGTAAAGAAACCCTACCCTGCCCTGTTAGTTTCGTAAATACATCATCATCAACAATGACTCAGGAATTTCCAGAAGTTTAATTCCTGCTGCTAAATATAGTCTCAGTTAAATCTGTGGTGGGTTCGTAGCGAGCTTATTTACAGCATACAACGGTAGTGAGTACGCGTCTCTGCAATATCACTTAAATGTCAAATGATTCAGCCCCGGATGACCTTAATGTAACTGCAGTACTTTTATATAGAACAGCAGGGTGTTTGCTCTGATGTAAAACTGCTATACTAACAACACAGGCCGTCCTTCTTTAATCAGCACTTTGTATGTCCACCTTCATTTCTGATTAGAGACCCAAGCATCTTCTGAAGAGACCGTTTTTCAGATGCTCACTGAAGGGATTGTGTTGCTCTGTTTCTCGTTAATGTATCCTAAAGGCGTTGTGTTGGATTTAAGTCAGGAAACATCTTCATTAGAATCTCCAGTATGGTTCTGGTAGTGTGTTAACTACACTCCCTCCTTCAGCCTTCACTGTCGGGACGATGCATCCACTGTGGTAGTCCTGGCCAAGTTCACACCAAACATGCTGGACCCCATTTGAACCAAACTAATCTATCTTGGTCTCATCTGACTGAAGAATGTGCTCCCAGTATTCATTAGGCATCTTTTCATGCTCTTAGGTAAAGTTTAACCTTGTTTAATTTTTTGGCCAAAGAGCATCAAAAGACTTTACTCTTGAACATCATCAGTAGACATTAATGTTCTACAGTGTCCCTCACACTGTCTGAGCTGTCACAGAAACTCAAATTTCTATTAAAAACTTCAGAGGTTTTCTAACTTGTGTCACTTATGTGGCATTGAGTTTCCACTTTGGGGCACATCTGTCTGAAGTACGAAGTGTGTCAGAAAAGTTCCAGGACTGGTGTCACAAAAGATCTGTTTCAAACCCAAACTACCAACCAGGAGTTTCCCCTTCAGATGATCAACCAGCACATCTACAAAGAGATCCTGCAGCGTTTGCTTTGTTCAGAAGAGGCAGAGTTGTGACAGGACCAGTGGAGGCTGCTTCACCATGACAACCTGCTCACAGCGCCCTGAGCATCCCACAGCTCCTGGCTGAGAAGAACATCTCCGTGCTGGAGCAACCTCCCTACTCACCCCACCTGGCTCTGTGGGGTTGGTTCCTCTTCCCCAAGCTCAAGGGGGTCATCAAGGGGACCCGTTTAGAAGACGTGGACGACATCAGGATGGCTGAAGGATCCTTCCAGGAGTGCATGGCGGCGTGAAGAGAAGGCTGGGGAAGTGTGTTAGACTCCAGGGGGATTACTGGGAAGGGAGAAACTTGTAGTTTGTAGTTTGGATTTGAAATCTATCTTTTGTGACACCAGTCCTGGAACCTTTCTGACACACCTCGTATCTGTTTTTGATTCTTTATAAGAGGAAATACTCAATATGTCAACTTAGAAATAGCTGAGAGGTTAAAAAAGAAGTTGATAGTTGATAGGAAGTTGAAGTAAAGTTCAAAGGATTTGATATTTAAGTGACAATGAACACGGACGTACTCACTTCTGCTGTGCACTGAATATAACACCCTGCAGAAAACACAAAGTTGTTCCATAACGAGGCCTGACACAAGTCATACATGATCACCTGAGTGCAATCATTTGACCTCTCTGCAATTAAAATTCACCTGTATAAAAACAGCTGAATGAAACCATCATTAACGTCATATTTCAATCACTCTTTCCACATCACTTCTCCTTCGTCTGCTATGCTTTAAAGCTGTTCATCTCAAAGTGCCATACTGTTACAACGGGACTGAATCTGCTGATGTTAACCTCATGGACTCAGGTCCAAACCAAAACAGGGCAGCATTGCTGTGGGAACATTTGAGTCCAACAACTTGGAGGAGTCAATATGCAGAAAAAAAAAAGGTGTCAGTTGAAAAAACAATTAAATCATTAGTCACCATTACTGGTATGAGCATTACTCATCAGCTGAACCTTCATGATCGAACACAACACATGAGAGGCTTTAAGACACAGAGTGTTTCTGTTCAGGGTTTTTCTCTCCACAGCTGATTACTGTCTGCTCAGAGAGTAGAAGTTCAGTAAATGCTGGCAAACTTTCCCAATCAAAGGCTCTGCAGACTTAATCACAGGCTCGTCCCAGTGCCTGTGTTGGTTTCTCTCTGCACCACGTTAGCTATCAGAGCTGCTTTGTTTATACGAGCACTTGGTTACCGTCACTGTTCTCTGCTGTTTAAAGAAACTCCAACTTCCCGCACTCTACGCTGAGACATGCAAATATAAAAGCACTTCCAACTTGTATAAGCAAAAACAAAGAGCTCCTATCTGTGTTGACAGTCCTCCAGTGACTTTACTATACTGCTCCGGCGATAACTTATCTCGGTCAATAACCACGACGCACAAACGATACGGATATGGGCGAGGCGACTCTGATAATGAACGAGTCGTGGCTAGTGTTGGGAATCAGGCTAATGAGCTGGCGTTGGTACAGATGGCCTAAAATTAGCCCGAAGGCGGCGACTCTCTCCTAAATGTCTACGGAGAGCAGCTAATGAGGACAGCACAGCAGGAGACGGCAGGAACAAGGAATTAACTGTTTCTGAGACCAGAGCCGATCCTCAGAAGCACTCTTCCTGGGCATGGAGCTGGTTCTCACAGGGAGCGGGTTATTTGGGGACACTGGTCGTCTCTCAGCACCAGTTTGTTTCACCTGCCTGATTCATTTACAGATGCTCATACCTGGGAGCTGCTCAGGGCCGTCGGTCCGCTGGCTGCTGGCCAGCGCTGGCTTCGGGCCTCGCTTCAGCCTCTGGATGACAGCTGAGTGCCTATTTTCTTTTTGGATAATCAGAATCAGACTACAATTCCAGTTTTGGTGCCATAAATTGTCTAATAAAAGTAAATCATTGTGACTGTTGGTTTCTTTTCCTTTTTTTTCCTACTTAATTCATCTTCTTTCCAGATGATGCCAGAGGTTATGCAATTGGGACTATTTATTCCTGGGAAACAGGAGGGAAGGAGGAGATGATGAGGATCTAGTGGTTCTTATTTTCTCTGCTGAACCGGATCATCGCTGTGTGTTTAAGGATTACGCAGCGCGGACCGCATGTAAAATGTTTTGTACATGTGCACGTTGCCAAAAAGATGTTGGCGAGCTCACGCCGGCTTGCACAAGTTTTCCTGAGAAAAGGAAAAGAGAAAGTAATGAAAGTGATTTATTATTCGGGAGGGGGCTCAAACAATGGCTGCTTCAGTTTGGGCTGAAAACATCCAGGACTGTGTGGATGGAAGTTATCTCCTCTTAATATCGACTGTGGTTAAGAGCTGATCACGTCTGACTAGATCATTAAAATTTGCCTCAACCTTCATGAAAACCTCGTGTTGGTCTCACAAAACGATTTATTTATCTGCAGTTCATGTGCTTCATTGGCAAAATATTCCAAACGTCTCACCGAGCCATTCGGTTTAATTCAATTGGATTGCATGTGTGTTGCGCCAACTCCGGGCGTAAGTCATCTGAGGGCGCTTCACACGGGGTCGAGACCTTCCAATATTAAATTATAGAGAGAAACACAGCAAATCCAATGATTCTCTCTGAGCAGGCACAGCGGGAGGACCATCGCAGCGAGCAGTGACTTTAAGTGATTTTATTTTGTTATTAGTGATTCAGAGAACTGATAAAAGAACGTTTCTTAAACCTAATCGTGTGAAACTGTTTTATCGAATTTCCCAAATTGCCATTTTGGTAAATATAAATCGTAAATTGCTCCAATCTGATAACCAGACGCTGAATCACTGGTGTTTTTTCTGACTTTCTACATGATCTGTGAACGACAACCAAATGATGCTGGTTAAAGGAACTAAAACAGCTCAGTTTTGGGAAAGATTCTGGCTTAAAGTGAATGTTAAGTTCTGGTTTCTTTGACCAAAGCCGGATATGCCTTCTAGAAAAAAAAGATGCCCCACCTCTCACACTTTTTTCTGTGTTGGTTTTGGAAGTTCAGGTCAGGATGGCACCTAAAATAGCAAGAAGGAGCTCGTCTCACATCATCCAGGGACACCAGCCTGAACACTGATTATTAACGTCGGCACATCATCTGCTTTTGTTCCCCGTAAATCACCGTTAATCAGGCTTTGGTTGGAACTTCTGTGGCCGAGAAAGAACATTGAATTTAGTTATTTCTGGCATTTGTCACCTGATATCGTCGCCCTCCATTAACTCAATGTCCTTCTACTTAATGCATTATTCTCTTTTAACAACTCTTCAAAGAACTCATCTCCACCTTCCTCGTCTGTTTCGCTCTCACATTCGTGTACAATCCACAGAGCATCAGTCGTCTTACAGTCCTGTATTAATTGTCTGCTGTGCCGTTCACAGCCAATTAAAAGGCTAATGGGTTGAAATGGATCCAGCAGCAGCCGGCTATCCTGCTCAAGCCCGTTTGCTTCATCCGTGGACAGTGTGTGTGGTTCATGTTAATAACAAACAAACTGTAATACAGCAGCAAAGAAGGAGAACCTGCAGCACGTCTGCGATGAAATGTCAGCGATCAGCTGCCCGTGTTCTGGGTAATTGAACAGCAGCAGACCTTTTCATGTGTCCTGGCAGCCAGCAAAGTGTTGTGTGAGATTTTTTTTTTGTGGGGTTGATGTGAAACTAATCTCCTCATGAGTGTCTGAGCAGGCCAGAGACCTGGGAACACCTGGCCAGATGCCCGTGGACTCTCCCTCCTCTCGTTTCCTCACAGCTGTCACTTTCTCATCTATTACGCACATCTACTGTATGTTTACCCATCCGTGCACTCGGGCTGACACACCTCCAACTCAAATGATAGAGGTCGCGTCATAAAACTGGAGATCAGACTGTGCTGGAGCAAAGGAAGTAAAGTTTAAACATTTATTCTGGGGCTGAGTTTCAGCTCCAGTTCTCTGCCTGCAGCCCAGAAACTGCTCCTCCAGAACACGAAATACAGACATTTTAATAAGAATGAAGAAAACAGAACCACTTCTGATGATGGATTATCAATTATCTTTAAATAGTAATACTATAAAACTGAGAAAGTGTCATCTTTAAATGCCATCCTTTCATTTTAAGTCAAAAACATGGATGAATAATTGATAATATTACAACTATAAAAAGTCTAAATTAAGAGTGGAGACACTTAAATACCCTGATACCACACTGTTCTACAGAAATGTGGCAGAAATTTCAGAAAAATGCAGAATTCCTGGAGGACAACAAAGCAAATCTTATAAGCATCCAATCAGAGAGAAAAAAAAGGCTTGGTTCGAGTTTTCCTCTTGAAATGACGCTTGAGCTATCAGCATCATCTCCACAGAACTTTCAGTACCTTAAAGTACAACTCATATCCATCAGCATTTCTTCTGCCTCTCTCCAGTCTCTCTCTGTCAAACTTTAACGCGCTCACCTGTGTCGGGCTGCTCGCCTCCGCTCCTCAGATCCAGGTGAGCCAGTGCGCACCGGCGGCTCCTCGGCTTCTGGGTGAAATGAAGAAAAATGGAAGAAAAAAAAAAAAAAACAGCTGCCAACCCAGAGACACTGATCTGCACGAGCTGCAGATGAGTGACACTGGGTGACAGCAGCCCGCCTCGTGCCACAGAGAGGGAGAGAGAGAGAGAGGGAGAGGGAGAGAGAGGGAGGGAGAGAGAGGAAGAGAGAGAGGAATGACCGATGCTGCCACCGTGTGGACTCATAACGCAATGAGGCAGGACGCAGCTACAGCGCAATATAACACAGCAAGAGCGCACTGGAGCAATAGTACCCTTCTCCACTGGAGACCAACATTGGAGACACTTAGACCCGCTGCTTGCTCCTGGATTTGTAGCAGAATGATGCAAAAATGCCTCAATGGCGTGTTTTCCTCCACGAGAAAGCTTGATGGCAGCTTTGGAGGAGCTTCGTCAGTGTTGCAAATTCTCACGTTGCTGGCGTGAGACCTCCTCTTTCGGCCTCTTTCACGTTGCCAAACGAGTGTCACGCCAAACTGGAGGAAGCCACGAAACTCCAACAGTGATCCACACATCAGAGGGTGCGCAAAAGACACGTGGCTTCACACACAAACTCTTTCACTGTTACTTTTACCCCGTTACAATTTTTAAAAATGTCAATTAAAATACAGTAAGTAGTCTTTCTGCATCATTAAACAGCAACAGGATGCACGTGAGCGTCTCCAAAGCGTGAGAGCTGCGCGTATTTACGCACGTCTACCAACAGCTAACCTCATTAATTACTTACAATTATGAGTCAGCAGAGGTAAACTGGTGAGGACAAGCAGCCTGGGAGTTTGCTGAGAACTGGGCCCAGTTTGATAAAACGTATTCTAACTGACAGCAGGTTTATTGATCAGTGAATCCCCACTTAGGCCACAAAAGTCCACAATTTGTATGATGATGGAAGATTAGTGTGGGAAGGATTTCCTGCTGATTCAAAGCTAACTTAATGATCACGTGACACCTGATTTGACCCAAGAGCCTGCTTTAATATCAGAACTCTTTTTGTCTTTCTTTCTATTTATTGTAATGCAGCAACAAATACCTTAAAGGAGTCCATCACGGTCACATGAAGGAGGTTTTGTGGTCTTAAAAGTCACACAGTAGCATTTAGTTTGGATCTGTTCTGCTCTTCTATCCTTTCTCAGAGCCGTGTTCAGTCAGGATCTAACTCTGACATTTTCTAAACACCAGACAGTTGAGCTCTCACAGAGTCTCAGTCTATCAGCTGCACTTACATCATCTGTTATATAGCGGCTGTCTTTAAGTCCAGTCCTGAGCTTTTTTTTTTATCATTTGTTTGTAAAAAATCTGAGCAATTTATGGCACAAAGGTCAAAGTTATCTTTAGTTCCACAGTCTCAGCAGGACATTTGCAGCAGTGGCATTATTGTGCGTATAGATGCATATCAAACACAATCTTTCTAATTATTCATGTAAGGAGCAAAATATGGCAAAGAGCAGCCAAAAAACAACAAAAACACAAAGCATGGCACCATAAATACATGAATGACAACATGTTGTCAACTACACAGTTCATTTTATTCAGAAAATAATTAACATGAGTGTTATGATTCATGACATAACCTGATTTCTATCCATACAAACAGCTCCACCCCCACAGGATCCAACCGGTACCAAGCTGGCAGCTCTGCTTCCTATTGAAAGTAGACGCACTTGTGAAGGAACTGTTCAAAACACATTCACCTTAAAGCTGAGAATCCAGCTGAAATATCAATGCATTGATCCGTGCATGCTGAATAGTAGCCTGTTAGCTTAGCACAAAAGCTGGAAACAGACAGAAGTTGTCACCTGGTTGTTTCTGAAGCAACAGAATGCACCAATGACAAGTTGGTCGGTTTACTGCAGCAGACCGTTCACTGGAAGGTTCTGCTTCAGTGTGTTTCTGTGGCACTGTTGGTTTAAGATGGTGCATCTGGTTGTATAGAAATGTAATTCTGGTTCATTATTTC
>NW_007579657.1:69021-71631 GCF_000690725.1 Stegastes partitus | reverse complement strand
TTAAACTCATTTTCACAACTCTTATACCTAATTATTACATTTGATTCCTATTTTATTTGAGAACATTCTTCAGTTGTTATCACTGAACGTTGTGGGAATGTTTTGTAGAAAAAGTTCTATGAAGTGTTCCTCAACAACATCCCCAGAACATCCCCAGAACGCTGCAGGCAAACGTGTACCACATTTGTTAATATATGACATTAGAGAAACGTTTTATTGAAAAATTTAAAATAAAAAAAATCACCTGAGGCCTCGATAACACGTGGAAAAGATTTTTCTGTTGAATGTTGGCATCAGAATGATCCTCGTTTGTTATCATCTGAGTTTCTGACAACATCCTAAAACATGACTTTTGTATATTTATATGTCAACTTTACAGCAACAATACTTCTTAAAATGTTCTTTAAAAACATTAGAACCTGTAGGTTGTGTTGTCCAAAGCTGCTGATAGTGGCAGTTTAAAAAAAAAAAAAGAAGAAGAAGAAGAAGAAGTTTTTGCAATGTGGTGCTAAAATTTCACAAATATCTTCATAAATATCGATATTCTGTGTTAGAAAATATGTCAGTAAATCAGAGCTATAAATGTGCTGATTCGGGAGGGACTGACCCTGAACAACCCTCACCGCGGTCTGAATCACCGACAGCCCCTGAACGCACCGCGCGCCGGTGAGCTGGATACTTCGGGTTACCTCAGACAAACCAGCGACACCATGAGAAGGCAGTAATCTGACACACAGCGGAGCCTCCCGGATTAAAAACGGATTATTAACAGGCGATGACAGCAGGACCCGGTCCGAGCCAGGGCTCCGTCTCCACAAAGTCCAGACCCTCCGTCCTGCCCGGATCCACCTGCCCGGCCGAACCGCGCCTCCCTCCGCGGCCCTGAATGTCTAAACTACCAGGAAATGCAGGTGTGTCGGTGCTCGGGGACAAGTCGCTGGAGTTCTACCGGGATCCGGTGAGCTTCTGCCGGCAGAGGATCGAGAAGCACCGGGGCAGAGTGTTCCTGAGCCGCCTGCTGAACCGGCCCACCGCCCTGGTCTGCTCCGTGGAGGCGATGAGGGAGCTGCTGTGCGGTGGGTATCTGGACACAGCTGGAGGGGAGACTGAGAAACATCTGTTTAATCCGTTTAAAATAACGTAAACATGTCAGGAACATACGTTTCCTTACAGCTGTATGAGCTCTTGGTGGTTATTCTGTGCTTACATCCACTAAAATGGGTCAAAAAGTTAATTATATGTCTTGTAGAAATTAAAAAACCATCATGGGGTCATGTGATCAGTCAGAAAATGCAGTTTGTGTTAAATAATAAACTAATTTAGCATACACAAACTTCAGTGTCTCTTAGAATTGTTCAATCTCTTTTAGAATCCAGAATAAAACTGAGGGAAATAAAAGTGAAAATGTACATTTCTGAGATAAAAAGATAAATTTTAAAGGAAAAAAGTTTCTCTGAAATTCAAAAAGGTACCTTTCTGAATACAAAATGTGCGTTCTTTAAGTAAGAATTAGCATTTTTGAAATGAAATACTACATTCTGAANGTGGGAAATTCTTTCCTGAGTGACTCAGACTGGTCGACCTGAGGGAGAGCGTCCACACCAACGATAGCTTCTGGACGTGATGCTATCATGTATTGAACCTTTTGTGATCCATTCAGCTTGATGCCACACAGATGAATTTCACTCTACTGCATCATTAAAGGTTGAACTTCCTCCTCTCTGTGTGTCTCCACTTTTATTTGCAGGTAAACAAGAGCAGGAGAGAAGTTCAGAGTCCTTGATGAACGTCTGTCAGTAACGTCCTACAACAACATGCTGCTCTTCCAGAGAACTCCTGATATCTCTGATGAAAGTGGCACAGACTTCCTGCGGGACAGCCGCTAATTAAACACCAACACTGAAATGCAAACACAGAGAAGCTTCCTTGGAATCGGCTCATTGTGCTTCCTGAACATTAGGGAAATCACTGACTGATAAAGTACATAAGGAACTAAATTAATGTAAACAACTTCATGCAAATGGAGGTTTCCGTTCCAGAAATCAAACGTGACCTCTGAATGGTCGGAACAATCATGACAAGTTCCATTTCCAAAGAACTGGGACCGGACCCGTTTACAGTCATTTCCTGAGTCATTAGAACCAATCTGCCAGCAGAGGTCAGTAACTGAAGGTGTTGTTGTCGTTTGTGTCTGTCTTGGATGCATTCAGAGCAGCAGTACGAGCCGTTAAACAAGCGTCACGCTACCTGCTCTTCAATCATAAATTTGCTTTGGTTCAAACTTGTGTAGCTGCTTCTAACTGGACTGATAACCCAGGAGCACCAAACACAGTGACACAGTCATGCAATCACTGCTTCATGGCTCCACCAGAGTCCAACAGCTCCAGAGAACCTGCAGCTGTGAGCAGAAGTTCACAAACTCGTGTAAAGACCACATTTAGTTTCCAGCTACCTGTAATTTTATGATTAAAACAAGCATCTTTGCCACAGAAAACTAATTCTACAAAATAAAGTCGTCGTGCTGTGACAGACACCCAAAAAACAACAGATTTAACAGGAACTCATAGACAACAGCAGTGTGAGCAGGGAGGTGAGGAGGCAGCCAGTAAT
>NW_007579657.1:64965-66525 GCF_000690725.1 Stegastes partitus | reverse complement strand
GAAATGTACATTTATAAAGTAAAAATATGCATCTTTGATATAAAAAGGTAGATTTTCATTATGAAAATCTACATTTCTAAGTTGATATTGTACAATTCTGGCTTGATGATTTATAGACAGCCTGCAAAGTTATTTCTAACGTTCATAAATGATTTTTACGTGTAAAACAGAGTGTCTGTTGAATTCTAGTAAGCTCACAGTGACTCTGCATCCCTGCATGAGGCCAGTGAGTCAGACTTTGCTCACAAAAATAAAATGTGAGGGAGTGAAAAAACCTCATAACATCCTTAAAACATGCAGGCGTGATGTTGAACCTTAATGTGTGACTTTAGAAGGAACGTGTTATAAAAATCATCTGAGGCCTTGATAACATCTGGGCAGCATCTTCTGAGTCATCGTCGAGCATCTTCTGCTGATATGAAAACATCCTTTTGTTATATGTTTATATATTAACTTTACAGGAACATTGCTGCAGATGATTTCTGTACGTTTCTGACAGAACCTCCCCTCTGATCATTTACAGCCTGTAAAGTTCTTATCAAACGTTTTGTATCAGTGTGTCTGTTAGTTTCTGGGGATCTCGTGGTGATGGAGGCCAGAGAATCAGACTTTGTTCTCAGGCAGAGCAACAGAAGTAAAATGTCTTCTATAGGGAGAAGGAATGCCCCCCCAGGATTAGTCTGGTCTCTCATGAGGGAGCCTCGTGACGGAGCTGGAGGGGCAGGAAGGAGGCAGACGGAGCTTTAATGAGCTCTGATTGTTGTCTGAAGTTGCTGCACTGTTAAAAATGATGGAGTCTACGTAGCACAAGCTGCATCAAGTCTTCTACTGATGATAACATCAGCGTAAGTCGTAAATATTAAATGAGACAGCTGAAGGATCGAATCACCACTGAGTGTGAACACTTGATGTTCATGTTTGTGTGTGTGATCAGGTTTGTGTTGTGTTTCAGAGAAGTCCAACCAGTTTCTGAAGGATCCAACTGATTTGATGACAAACATGTACGGAGACACCATTGTTACCACCAACGGTAAACACACACACACACACACACACACTTTCCATGATTTATAGGGTTAGGGTTAGGCGAGACAACGAAAATGAAACGCAAAGCACAGCGTATAACAAAACAGAAAACACAACAACTTACCACAAAACACTACAAAAATGAAAACACAACATTTTCCAAAGGTCACATAAAACAACATTTTAGAAAATATGCTATAAATGACATCGACAACAAAACGGAAAATACTAAATGTGGCAACAGAACATTTGAGAAACGACAGCATTTCACTGAATTTAACTTTTTTGAAAACAACAAACATAAAAATACAACAAGAGAGAAAGAGACACAACGTTTCAGAAAACAACAAAATGGAAATCATGACAACAACAGTTCAGAGAAGGTCACAAAATAAAAAACAAACAAACATGAAAACACAACAAAACAAAAAGCACAACATCTGAGGAAACAACAGCATCTCAGAAAACACAACAATTAAATAGAAAACAGCTGTATTTTAGAGAGACACAACACAAACACAACAAAACAGAAAA
>NW_007579657.1:53060-64059 GCF_000690725.1 Stegastes partitus | reverse complement strand
GCTCTGTGCAAACATGACGCTGTTTGTTGATGCAGACTGAAACGTGTGTGTTTTGTCTCTACAGTGTGTGTGAGCGCTGTCTGAAGGACCTCTCAGTCAGGTAACGCTTCATGGAAACACCCAGAGCCCATAGACGTCACAGTTAGATTCCAGCAGGAACATATAGAAGACTTTCAAAGAGACACAAAACAAAGATTATTTCCAACTCTTACACATGAAAAAATAAAACGTAAAACCTGCCTTCACTTCATTTTTTGTTTTTTAGGTTTCTTCTTTTTTAAATGCAAAAATCTCATAGCTTCTAATCCATAAGGACAATTCATTATGTCATTATTTTTCAATGGGAGAAAAGCTAAAAGTCTGACTTTTTTTTTTATAAGCAGTGGCATTAAAACAAAGCTGCACATCACTGCATGTAGACAAGTTAACAATAGTGTAGTTGTTTCTATGATGGAGCACGTGTAGGTTTTTATTTTTGTCAAGTATTGTGAAGAAAAGTCTGTACAAATAATGTATATTCTTATAATACTTCTTATTTGGCACCTTGATGTATTTTCGTGTCAGTCTAGGATTCATAGCAGCATTTCTTCGAGGTCACATGATTTCATTACAGTCACCATGTGTCAGCGTATTAAAGGTAATGAATGATGCTAACTAGGATGTGATTTCTGTGTTTGTGTGCAGCGGGCAGCCACAGTGTGGATACTCCGTCTACAAGCGTCTGGGGACAGAGCTGGTGTTGGGCCTGTTTCTGAACGTACGAGCCGAAGAGCAGCCGGAGCTGTTCGAGGAGATCTCACAGCTGTGCATCACGCACTGGCATGGTAGGGCCACACCGACACACCAGGCGTCATTAACGAAGAAACACAGTCCAGTAGTGATGTGAGAGAGATGGTGTAGAGATAGTTCATGAAGGTTTTACTGAACAACGCCTCTGTTGTGATGAGACACGCCAGGACGAGTCAGACTCAAGTAATTATGTGCAACACGGTATTGCCACATCTGCTGCTTCCTCTTTCATTTCAGTTCAAAACGCCTCCATGTCTCTGTGGTGTTTGACCCTCTGTGTGTGTTTAACTGGATGCCTGCAGGTCTGATCTCTGCTCCGATCAGTGTGAAGGCTCCTCTGTGGTCCTCGGGGTTCTCCACCGCCCTGGACGCCAGAGACAAGCTCATGGACATCATCAGAGACAAGCTGCAGAATGACAAGCAGGGGTGAGGCTGTACAAGTGTCAAACCGCAGACTCACACAGCTGGCAGCTCACAGACACAGTGATCCTCCCTTTTTACATGAGGACTGAGCTCCTGCCTTCTTTTGCAGCTCTTAAACTGCATTGAGCAAGTCAGAAGTTCTGTTGCTCTTCAGGGGAGATTTAGTGCCATTCTTATGCATAATGACGCTTTCTCCATTTTGGTCATAAATCCAGAGGCCAGTAGTGATCAGTCACCAGTGATTTGTTGCACATAACATCATCTCCCCTCTGCCTCTAGTTTTGTCGGCAGTCTCGGTTCTTTGCCGCTGCCCGACTCCGGTTCTGCTGCCCAGCACCTCCTGCTCTTCATCTCAGCGCTCATCCCCAAAGCTCTGGCGTCGCTGCTCACCTCCTTCACCCTGGCACTCAGCGGAAAGGAACAGGTACCCGAGCTCTTTGGCAAGAAAGTGGATAAGAGAAAGAAAAAAAGACAAGATCAGGAGCAGTAAAGTGTAGAACATGGTGGTGTGTGCGTGGACTTTGTTGCTCCTCTGATTCTAAGAAGAACCTGAGATGATGCCGTGAGTGTTGAACTTCTGCTTTACTGCAACACTCTGAACTCTAAGCAGCTCCGAGGTGGCTTATTTTTGCTTCTTTCATATTTTCTTTCACTGTTGTTCACTTCATTTTTAACTGCAGTATAAAGTCGAGCAGCTCTACAGAAACTAAACAACTACGTCTGTAATCTAAGAGAATCCAGAGTGTGTTTGGTACAGTATATGAACGTTATAATGCCATAAATCCATAAAAAAAGAAAGAAATGAAGCTTAATTTCTTTCATTATTTGATTGAAACAATACTGGCATCAACGTGAACAACATTTCTCCGAGTCCACAGGTGTAAACTATTGTGTCTCTCTGTACTGTAGATATTTTACTATTTGCATTTTTCATGCTACTGTGCACGTCAGCTCTAGAAACGTTTCACCGTGTTGAATGTGTCGTCACACAACCTGCTGACATCTCGCTGCACGTTGACCAATGCAGCTGTTTTCCTCCAAATCTCTGTAATGTGCTGCTTTTACTGGTCTCCTCTCTGTTCTGAGGAAACACAGCCTGCAGCTCAGCCGAGAAGACAAAAGGATTCATATCATGTGACCGTCGCCGCAGCTGACTCAGTCGTAGTTGTGTCAAGGAGCAGTTTTTAGTATTTTACAGGATCTTGATCGTGACATTAGATTTGGATAATTGTTCTGATAGAACCTCACATGATGCATTCAAGGACCGTTGGACAATTGAAAACCACATAAATCTTTCTGTTTTTATGGTTTCCCGTCTAATAAGTTGCATCATTTTGGCAGCTTTTTTTTAAAGATAGCGTGCCTTTGGACCCAGCGGTGGGTTTTGAGGTTCAGAGGGTTAATATCCTGATAACATGGAAAGTTATAACACTACATGTAAAATGTCATAACTACAGTTATGATCCACATTTTTTTCTCACCTGGATCTTAATATTTCACGTTCAGGAGGAGGCCCGTCGTCGAGCCAGAGAAGACCCTGATTTCCTGCACCGAGTGCTGCTGGAGGTGCAGAGACTTTGGCCCCCTTTCATCGGAGGACGTAGATTAGCCGAGCAGGTAGGACGAGCTGCCTCCCTCCTCTAACGCCATCATAACATAAACGAATAACTGAGACGTGAAGGGGAGTCAAGTTGTGCATCCCTCTGTCACTGACAAACCTGACACCAGTTTAATCTGCAAAAGCGACTGAATGTGGTTGTTGTTGTACCTTGTATGTATTTACAGTTATGTGGTGTTAAAGTGCCTCGCTGCAGGACTTCATTAGTTCCTTTGTGTTGCTCTCATGTCCTCTAGATGGCGACAGATTCCTCCAAATGAAAGTCTGATTGAACTGCTGCACACTCACAGGGACTGGACAAAATAACAGAAACACCTTACATACTAGATGATAGTATCGCTGCAGTAAAGTTGAAGTCATTTGTCGTCTTGCAGCGTTAACGAAGAATTTTGCAGCTGCATGAGCGAGTCCTACTTTAATCATCAGCTTTGATTAAAGTGTGACGATGAGCGTTTGACAGACAGCTGCTATTTAACTCTCAGTTTTCTGTTTGTGCTGTGTTAGAAGGTGGTGTTACTGGTCCAGTTAAATCTACTCCGTAAGCATCTCGTATCTACTCTGTTTATGCCACAATATGGATTTTCATTCATTAAAACGAGTCCGACGTGACATCAGCACCGTCGGCCAATAGGAGCCCACGTTTACTCAAGAGTCCCGTCTCCGGATTGGCCCGCTCTCGCTCTGGCCCCGCCTCGCTCGCTATCTTTGATCGCTGTGACCTCATCAAACGAGCTTATGCAACAGCCCAATCAGAGGCATTGATCCCTCCGGTTGTGATTGATTGGCTCCGTTTCCCCCCCAACACACACACACACACACACACGCTCCCCGGAAGGAAGGAAGGAAGTGAGAGGAGGTCAGCGTTGTTGGTGACGCTGCTGTGAAAAGCAGAGAGTGGAAAGTTTTGTCACTTTTATGAAACGCGACGGTGAGATCTGGTCATTGGCGGACTTGGTGGAGACGCGTGATGAGGGATTCTGCGGAATTAGGGAGCGTTTCGTTGAACTTTAAAGTCCACAAAGGCCGTAAAATATGCACGAGAGGGACGGATTTGCTGTTAACAAGGGAGCACAGCTCACTGGAACATCCACAGTAACTCAACAAGACACGCTGCACCATAAAAAGTCCTGAAGTTTAGCAGTAACTCGTTGTTAATCAGTGACACGGTCGCCGCCGTCGTCGCCACGAACAAGCAGAAAACCAGACGACAGAGAGCTGATGAGATGCAGGAAAGTAAAAGGAGGGAGATTAGTATTCACAATCAGGTGGAAAAAGTGGAATCTCCATCAGGTGGAACTAAGATATGCAGGAGTTTCAGAGGGAGGGAGGGAGACGGAGTGAAGTCAGCGAGGGCATCTCTCAGCCAGACAAAGACAGAGATTTGTAAAAAGATTTTCCACTCCGCCGGCGAGAGAGAGAAAAAATGACAGAGGGGAAGAAGAACCAGCGATCATGTTCTCCGGCGGTCCATTAGTGCAGCTACTAATGGACGCGGTGAAAAGGTGAATTAAAAGGGCAACAATTGGGCTAGTGGGCTCTCTTTTTGCCCCCAAGGAGGCTCTTTTCACCGGCGGAAAAAAAAAAACAGGTTCAGGGGAATTTTTGTTCAACATGGAGGGTTTTCATTCAGGGTCTAAAGTGTGTCCCATTCATTCTAGTTCAAAGGGGTTTCACAAGCATGGTCCTGCACTCGTGCTGTTCCAGAGCTTCTCTCGGTCCTGCCGGCCGGGCGACTATTCACAGATCAGCTTTCAGATCCTGGACCTCCGGACGGACAGTTTTTGAAAACACACAGGTGTTGCTCAACGTGTTATTCAGCCGGGGAATGAATTGCATCGGTTACGAAACTCTTATTGCTTCCACAGAAAGTTTCAACACACAGATTTCGGTTTTAACCTAATTATTGTGCAACAGTGGTCACTCACACTGATGCTTTAGGACCCTGAAGAACAGACTAGTCTATTAATCATTAAAGTTATGTTTAGAGTTTATGGTGCAGCCGTTTAAACGCATTAAAGAATGAGGAGTTACTGAGAAAACTGATGGAAATCATGACAACAATTCTACTCAGGCACCACTTTTCTTTTCCTTAACCCAGTAAAGTGTCACAGAAGAAGAAATCTGATGTCGTCTGTGTAACGAGCTGTCTCTGTGTGTCGCTGCAGGACTCCACCCTCGCCGGGTTTCTGGTCCCTAAAGACTACGGCGTGGTCTACATCAGCCACTGCGTGCACCGCGACCCTGAAGTGTTCCAGCAGCCCGACAGCTTCCTGCCGGAGAGGTGGAGCGGGAGGTGAGGGTTTTCCACATGTCTTTCTGTTTGTCAGGCAAAGATGAGAAGCAAAACATATGAAGAGCCTGAAAAAGTTGGAGATGCATCGAACATAAACACAGTTTAGTCGTCTGTCGGTTAAGAAGCAGCAGGTCACAAGTCGCTGCTAATATGAACTTACTGCTGAGTTTGCACCAATATCTGTCCACACACTGACCTTCTGATGGTTCAAAACTGAGGAAGCCATCGCAGCATCACCTTTGTTGCACCGTCCACCATTTGATTAACTCTCCTCTGCTGCCCGGCGGCTACGAATCACACCAGCTTAGAGACCCAAAGAGGCTCCGTTCATTTACTAAGTCACAACAACTCAGAAACTTTGCCGGAAACTCAACTCATCACCGGTAACTTCAGGCTTTACTTTGAGTTCTTTAGAAAGAGCAATTTCCTTTGTTGCAGTTTTAAACAGGTAATCAACAATCAGAGAGAGAGAGAGAGAGAGAGAGAGAACGGTTTATGTGCCCACAGGAGCAGAAAATAAACCAGAATGAAATTCAAGAAGCAAATGATGAGTAAGTGGCTGAACTTTTTCTCAAAACGAGAAGAAGTTTTGCTGTCTTGACCCAAACCAGAACCCACAGGACAGACAGACGACCACACAGCTGAAGATAACGAACTGACAAATTAGCTCCATTAAAAATATGCAGTCAATAATCGACCCTTCACAATCCTAAACCTGCTATCTGACAGGTTTTTAGGAGAAACAAAAGGAACCCATCAAAACAGCCTTAACATAGCGACAGCCTTGGATTGTGACTCCGACATGACATTTAATGTCACCAATCAGGATGACGGCGTATTATCTGACTGAACAATCCCACAGATTGGCTACGTTCACACTGCAGGACTTGATGCTCAATGAGGATTTCTTTGTGACTTCCTTCACGTTTCCACTTCAATGCGACTTGTATGTGATCTGCTGTGTGAACTTCATACGAGCCAAAAGTGTCCCGCATGCGCAGAAGAGGACACGACGACGTCACACGCAGCGAGCGTGCTCAGTGTTTATGGAAGTAAACATGGATGGTAACGGTGGAGCGTATCTGCCACTCCCCCGCCGCCACCGATGGAGGAAACAGAAGTGTGAGCGCTAACTAAACTAGCATCAGCAGCCAAGTACTGCCTGTGTGTTCTGGACACTTCCACCCCGTCAGAGCGCTGCCCCGGGGTGGAAGTGTCCCCCGAATATTCTGATATTCATCATTAATTGAGACCAGAAAGTTCTATTGGGACCAGCCCTACTAGTTATTATAACAACTATGAACAATAATGAACAACTAATGAGCCTTCCAGCATCAAGCCCTCCTTGTATCTGGACCTCCGTCTGGACAATCTGACAGCCTTGATATCCGACATAGAAGAAGGTTTTACATTTAGTGACTATCCAGTCACGACTGTACTAACATTGAATCCTACATTCAGTATCTTTCTTTATTTCATGGTCATGCAGGTTCTGTAAACTGACCTACTGACATTTACACGACCACGCTGTAAGTAGGTGATGCTTCAAGGTTGTTCTGAGCAAGAGAGCAAGAAAACACATGCAGCTCTGTTCACACGTCCTACCTGCCGCTCCGCTGTGGTGCCGCACACCGACACACACTGACACACACCGACACACACCGTCACACATCGACACATCGACACACCGACACACACCGACACACTGACCATTAGGAGGAGGAGGAGGGAGGAAGCTCTCAGCGCCGCGGCACATTAGGGGTCGAGGAAATGCGTCACGAGAAACCATTTTCATAAAACCCGAAAAGAAATGAGCAGAAAAATACGGCGTTTTCTTCCACGTCCATTATGGTGTTTTATGGTATTTTTTTTAAAGATTACTTTTGGAAATAAAGGGAAATAAGCCCAGGAGGAAATAAAACAGAGAGGATGGTCATAAAGGAATGAGATTTGAATTCTGCTGAACATGGACTGAGGGCAGAGAAGAGATGTGGTGGTGTGGAAACGAGTTTTAACATCTTTCAGTGATCTGTTTTATATGTTTAGGTCCTAAATTGTGCAACAACGTGAGTGTAAGAAATATATGAGAAATACACCGAGGCTTGTTTTGTTCATGTTTTTAATCCTCTGAACCCCCAAAACCCAACGGTGGTTTTGAAAGCCTCATTACTGTCAAATAATTTCCTTAATTCAACCGTTTATCAGAGAAAGAAGCTGTAAAAACAGAAAGATTTGTGACTTTCTGACAGTCCCTGACCAACTCATCTGTTATGTTTATTTATCCAGATCTAAACTTCAACTTCATCAAAATCAATTTATTCTACACATCTCATTAAAGATTCACTAAAAATTAGGGATTTGCACGAATCAGATTTTGTAAAAAAAAAAAAAAAAAGAAAAAGAAACACAGCACCACAGAGCAGACATGAGACGCAAGCAAGTTTAAAAATAAGCCGTAAAATATCTAAAGTATGTTGAGTCATCATCTTTTCCAGCATCAGTAGCACCTGTAGGAACCTAAAAAACAGTTTAGTCCAGTTTTCTTTCATTCTTGTATAAAAAATGAACAAGAAATGCAGTTTTCACCAAGGGAAAATCCAACAAAACCTCACGAGTCAGTGATTCAGCCGGACGGATCTATGGAGGGGTTTCAGCAAAGCAAATAAAGAAATGAGTCATTAGATATGTAAATGAACAGCGTTGTCTAAAATAAGACTAAATATAACCAGAAAACGTAGATAATGTTCATGCATAATTGCACAGTGAGCTACAAAAACTATGAACAGCCAAAGAGGCTCTGAAGCTGCTTGAGGAGGATAAACCAGAGCACCGTGGATCAAGTTCTATCAGAAATCTGTTCTTCTAAATCCAACATATTTAAAGTGTAAAACCACTCGGTGCAATCTGCTCTGTGTGTGACTGACATGACCGTGAGTTTTACTGACTAGATGATGGTTCAAACACAGTCAGACTGGCTTCATCATATAACCACAGACGCCCACTCCTTTACTATAGCAACCGATGCAGACGGACCAGCGACGCCTGAACGCACCGAACTGGCCGCATCGATTCTGCACGTTCGGCTCAGAAAGACGGCCGTAAACGTTAGACCGGAGGAGGAACACGTCTGCCGGGAAGCACAAAGGCGGCCTGTGTGCTACCTGCTCTGCCAAAACTGCAACCTGATCTTCCTCCTGCAGTCTCTCAGTCGAGCGCTTTCTGTTCATTCACTTCCTTCATTCACCTGTTTCTTCTCATTCATGCCCATTCAGTCAGTCAGGCGGCAGCAGGAGGGGGAGCACGGTCTATGAATGTATGTATGTCGGCAGCCGCTGCCATGGCAACCGGTCACCTGTCACTGTCTTTACCAATAGGGATTCCCTCTGTGTGTGTAGTGTGTGTGTGTTAGTGTAGTGTGTGTGTGTGTGTGTGTGTGTGTGTGTGTGTGTGTGTGTGCAGGGTTTGGGGGGAAGCTGTTTTCTCTCCCATGACGCCCTTTGGAGTGGGATGAGAAACAGAAAAATGAGTCACAGACGATCCTATTCTAATTTTTTTTTCTCTTTTTTTTGTTGTTGTTGTTGTTTGTGGGTGATTTCTCTAAAATTAAATCTCTTTTATGGGATGTGACGGTTCTAATGAGTGAAGATAAAAGGATCACGCACGCAGACTTTCTTTTGTCTTTTTTTTTTTGGTGATTGATGATCATCAGCAGGAGTTTCCGATTGTTGCGTACTACTTGGTGACAAAGTCATTTCTCAAATCTGAGGAATTATTCGTTTCCAGAGACAAACTCTTTGTTGTATTTTGACGGACTGTGAGAATGTAGTCGTGCGTACCAGTTTTTAATTTCATTTCTTTTATAGAGCAGGGACGTCTAAGAGTAAAGACGTAGCGGTGAATCACGTATAAGGAGAAGACGTCCAGCTTCATTCTTCTAGTTTAATAGAAGTAACACATTTCTCTACCTATAAGCCAAATAACTGCCCAACCAGCAGCTTTCTGATGATTTTCTCCACGTTAACTCGATGCCGTTTTAGATGCACCAACGTGTGTGAAAAGGCAACTCAGCTGAGAAAAGAAATCTATGAATGAAAAGACAGGTAGCTGCTGCTGCCATGGTAACTGGCCACCTCACACCTCTTTTTACCAATGGGGATTCCCTGCTTCGCGTGTGTGTGTGTGTTTAATGTGTGTGTGTGTGTGTGTGTGTGTGCTTCATGCATGATGAGTTAAGGAATGAGTCAGAGGAGATTTTCCTTCAGATAGTGTGATGCGAGCGCATTCGTTAGAATTATACAAAAAAATAAAGATGATAATTGGATGAGGTGTGTAGATGCAGGAACGTTGGAGATCCACGTTTAAAGCTCATGAGGAGTCTTGAGTAAGAAGATGGTGTCAGTGAGTTCCTTTAAAGCCCAAGAACTGATCTTCCACCCAGATCTGATGTAGGTTTGGGTTGGTCTCCATCGCTGCTGGAAACGCTTAAAAATGAGCCACGCTTTGCACCAAATGACGCGTTCTTTCACTACCGCCACATACAGGTTCCTGCTCCTGTAAAGTCCAGCTAAAGGTGCTTTTTTGGGGACTCGAGAGGTGATTGTTTGAGATTTTGCCCGCTTGATTCTAATGGATCTTAGCAACCGGTGCCGTCTCCCTCCGGGTGAACGAATCCGTCCGTCAATACATATCTTCCTGTCTGCGTGTTTGCTATGCGTTCTCCCCTTTATCGGCCGATCTGTTCCTCCTTCCTCCTACCTGCCTCTCCATCTGTCAGTCTTCCTGCCTTCCTGTCTGCCTCGATAGTTGCCTGGCTCCTTTTTCTTGCCACCTGGCTGTTTCGTTTAATGACTGCAGTCCTGTTACATAACAAGCCCACCTACAATCACCACAGTTTCATCTGTTTGTGTGCCTTTTTCTTTTTTTTTCTGTGTGCGGTAGTTGGGCGTGTATTGTCCGCTGTGTTTGTGCATGTTGTCGCTCTGTGTGTGTGTGTGTGTGTGTGTGTGTTTGTGTGTGTGTGTGTGTGTTCGTGTGTGTGTTTGCGCTTTTCCAGATGGAAGCAAATCATGTAGCTGGCAAGTTAACATCCTATCAGCCGAACGCCCACACAGACTCCAAGCCCAGATAAATGAATCGGAAATGCTACCGAGCACAGATAAAGATCTTAGCTACTGCGGCGGATTGTGTGACTAGTTTCACATAAGTCTGAGAACGGGGAGTTTCCTTCTTGTCCGCAGAAACACTGACATACATCTGTTTTTATTTGAAGTGGAAATTTGTTGAGCTTTTCCACGGCTGCATAAATCATGTGAATTCTTAGAAAACGTATAGGACTGCGTTGAGTCTCTAAAAACAACGTGAGGTTTGATAGTCGTGATCTGTGTGGTGATGATGATGCATTCGCTTTAATTCGTTTAAACAGTTTCCATTATTGGAAGCACATGTTGGACGGAGTCACAGTTTTTCGTGATGGAACAGTTTTAATCAGCTCAGATTCAATCCCCAAGAGGCCTTATAGGAGGACAAAACATTTATGGATTCCTGGAGATGTTTGTTGTCATTTTATTGTTCAATGAAAACAAATATTTTGCGTGTGTGCTCTCCAGCACATTGATATAAATATATTTATAAAACTGTCCAGCCATTGAAATCACAGGGCATTCTTATACCCAAACTACAATACTGTACGCCAGAATAACATTTAGTTTGTTCCAACACATAGTATGTCAAATACAGTGAGCCAAAGACGCCTGGATATCCTACTGCATCCATGTAAATGTGTTTTGCAGCATGTGAGTCAACATGTTTTCTGACCCAGATTATGTGGCACATGCATCGAGGTGTAACAAACTTGAGCTGCAGATAACAACAGACAG
>NW_007579657.1:32485-52448 GCF_000690725.1 Stegastes partitus | reverse complement strand
TCCCGTGTATCAGTGGGAAACATTTTTCTGGGCCGTCAGTGTAAATAAAACTTAAAAGTCATCCAGTTAATTGTATGAATTCAAAGCTGCATGCGTAGTGATTGCATCTCATTCTGGTCTGCTTTCTTTTATTACAACAAATCCAGAAATGTCACTTCATTTTCATTTTAGGGCTGTAAAATATTTGTGCTTTGATCTGAGAGGCTTGAGATCACTGAAACATTTTCTGCTCTTGAATTCAACAACAACACAAATAAAATTAATACTTTTTCAGCTGTTTTTTCTCTACTTTTTTATTCAGACCTGATGAATGAAGCGTCCTGGTGGCCTCGGCGCTCTGTCGCTCTGCTCTCTGATTATACTGTATAGAATGAAAAATAATTATACTCCACACCAGATTGTACTTCTCTGATTCATTTCCCATCCACTCAGCACATTTAATATATCCGCGGCCTGCTTGGTAAGACTTCCTCTGTGTGTGAGTATTAGAGGACTACGTCGTACGCTGCACATCTCACGGTTTCAGGACGGACGTGCATTAATCCATTAGACAGAAGCTAGCGAGAACACTAATAATCTCCCTTCTCACACACAGAAAGCATCTGACACACCGGACCCAGACTATACACACCGCTAATGCTTCCTGTTTGCTTTTAATCAGAGCTCAGGTTTCAGGAAGACAGGATGCATTAGACATGAGAGGCAAGAGACGGCTGGCATCAGCAGCCTATTGACTGACGGCTGGAAACAACCGGCATCTATTTATTTTAAGTATATTTTTAGAGGCTTCATATCGGAAAGTTGCGACAGAGAGAGTCGGCCGGACGGGTCCGAGTCAGGTCCGATTTGTTTTGTTGTGTCCTTCCAGATGGTTTCCTCTGGATGTCCAGGATTGTATTTCGAGGTCTTGATCTTTGAACTTAAAAGCATCATGTGGATTTTTAGACGTGTTCGTATCATGCATGGCACCATTTCTGCCACCGGTTTTCATGCATGACTCACTGGCATTAAAAAGACTGCAAGCATGAACATAAACAACCTCACGGGACTGAAAGTTGTCCCCAAAATAACTTTAAAACGAGAGGCCTTCAGCATGTCAGAGAAACCTCAGGGATAAAGTTTGGTGAGAGATGCTGAATGTAAATCTGCAGGACGCCTCCGTCTGGACAGGAATCAGATCTAATCCTGTAAAAACATGCAACCATGTGTGTTTGACCAACATCCTTTATAAAACCTGGTCCGTCTCAAATCATCAAATTTTCAGAACTGTTTCTGCTTGACCTTCTCTGATTTGCCTGAAATTTTTATGGCATAAAATATGGATATATTTGGGGAATCATGTGATTAGAAGAAATGTTGTATTTTAATATTTTAACGTGTCACTACTTATGGTTCAGAAAATATCACCAGTTCACTTCTGCATTAGCATCTTTTTGTTCGGTAATGTGAGCTCAAAGAGGCAACTTTTCGTGATTTTTTTTTCTTATGTTTCAGCTTTCCCATAAGCGACTGTTTGGTCTGCGTGTCCAATATTACAGATTCTGATAAATTAGAGTAAAAATTTCAGGTTTTTATCTCTGATAGTTCCATATTGCTGTCCAATTATAGCCTGCATGTTTGAATATGAGAAAAAACATCCTGAAAGTGGATTAAGGGGCAATTTTTCTTTTTTTTTTTTCATATGTTAACCTAAAATTCCACATATACATATAATTTTAAATATTCACAGACAAACAAAAAAGTTTCAAGCCAGTTAGAGCTGGAGATGTGCTTATGCAAACATCCATCCATCCATTTTCTATACACCGCTTAATCCTCATTAGGGTCGCGGGGGGGCTGGAGCCTATCCCAGCCGACTTAGGGCGAAGGCAGGGCACACCCTGGACAGGTCGCCAGTCCATCGCAGGGCTACACTTAGAGACAGACAACCAAGCACACTCACATTCACACCTACGGACAATTTACAATCACCAATTAACCTCAACATGTTTTTGGACTGTGTGGGAGGAAGCCGGAGAACCCGGAGAGAACCCACGCTGCACGGGGAGAACATGCAAACGCTTATGCAAACAGTATTTAGAAATATAAGAAGAGCATAAATGGATAGTAGGGCTGCAGGTGGCTCGGTGGTTAGCATCGTAGCCGGTTGGCGTCCCGGTGAGGACACCCGGGATCTTCCTGTGTGGAGTCTCCATGTTCTCCCCGTGCAGCGTGGGTTCTCTCCGGGTTCTCCGGCTTCCTCCCACAGTCCAGAAACATGCTGAGGTTAATTGGTGATTGTAAATTGTCCGTAGGTGTGAATGTGAGTGTGCTTGGTTGTCTGTCTCTAAGTGTAGCCCTGTGATAGACTGGTTACCTGTCCAGGTGAACCTGCCTTCACCCTGAGTCAGCTGGGATAGACTCCAGCCCCCCACGACCCTGGTGAGGATTGGTGGATGGATGGATAAATGGATAGTAATCTTTAAAACATTGATTGTATTCACAGAAGTCTGTGAAAGTTGGTATAAAATCTAAGTTGTGTAACAGACGAGTGAAATATTCCAACAGCTGCAGTCGAGCACAACGTCACATTTAATCACATCTGGATTCATTTGTAAATACTGCATGTATGAAGGTTTAACATGTGACGTCCGCTCATCATATGATCATCATACGATGTCACGTCTGATGATCGGGTAACAACGCCTCCTTTCACAGCTTCGTTAGTTTCGGGCATGAAGCCAGTCATTATTCTGCCTCACCACCGAGAACGGAGTCAAACAATCCCGACCCGAGAGCTCGGATTTGTAGAAAATCGTTCAGAACGTGGCGAGTGCCAAACAGCTATCTGGCGAGCTCCCGTTCTACCGACTGTTAAAGTTCGGTCAGAATATTGATTAGTGCGTCTCTGATTTCTTCGACACATGTCATATTTCTGTCCAACTCTGTTTTTTTTGCAGAAATGCAGGCCAGGAGCATTTCCTGTGTTCCTTTGGCAACGGGCCCAGAAACTGCATCGGACCCAAACTCACCAACGTCTTCCTGAAGGTGACTCTGCTCATAACACCTCCACACACATAAATCCACACGCTTTCATTATTACCGCCGTTTCTCATTCGGCCTGTAAAGCTTTGTTGGAGTGAAGGAGGTGAAAGAGGTGAACGAAGGTGGAACTTCTCGCCGCCTTTCTGACTTTCTGCAGCTTTTAATGACGTGTTGGGATGTTTGTGGTTTAGGAGCCGCAGCTCTGCGTTTTATATGTGGAGCTTCTGGGTCACGTTTGCAGGAGAATCTGCTGGACCGAGTGAAGAGCAAAGAGCAGAGGATGCAGCCAATCTAATATAGAATATGGTCTGAACTTAGAAGATTAACCGCGGCGCAAAAAGCAGTGTGAGATTTAAGCAACCAAGTCATCTGTTTACTTACCTGTACACAATAATTCAACCCATGTAGCTCACCTGAAAACATTCTATAGACTTTTACTGTGAAGTTGTTTAATTTAGGTTCTCTGCATGTGGTATGAAGAACCTTTAAAAAGCAGTTTTGTCGTTATTATTATGAAATTTGAAAAAAGCCCAGAGAAATACAACATGTTTGAGTGCAACCAAACAACAATACCGTGTTGTTGTCATGTAGGTAAATGACTACACAGATACATACAACTAGGTTTATTATCTTATAATGAAAAAAACCTTTATCAGAGGCAGTAACTGTAAAATCAGAAGGAATTGTTGGGTTTTCGACTCCCCGACTGCGTTTGAAATACTCATCTGCTCCATTGCCAAGCAAAATCTACACTTAAAATTGTGTTATTTAATCAAAAAGTCTCATTTATGACCCAAATAAACTGTTTCTAAGTTTTCTAATTCTACGTTTTTTCACTTTATATAAAACGATTCATAAATTAATTGATTAAAAATTCACCTTTCTTTTTTTTCCCTTTTGTTTTTATGATTTATGGCATTTTAACTGGACTGAAGACATTTATTTTGTTCTCTCTACATCTAACTGTATTCTGTTTCACCTCTCTGGTCGTTGCTCGCAGCGAGCCAGCTGTGGGTTGCAGCAGCAGCTCGACTGATTGCTGCTCTGAGCAGCGAACTCACCCCCCCACAGTGAAAAAAACCCCTCAGAGAGGAGGACCATCCCCCAACCATTCAGTAAATAGAGCACGACTCGTGGGAATGACGAAATGCATGGCTGCATATGTGCTGGTCCGGCCATCCTGTGTGCCATGTGTGCGTTTGTTTGTGTAGATACACCAGAGGGAGAGACCCGAGCACTGATTGTCCCGTTTTAATCACCTCCCGGTCCCAGTGGCAGCGCTCACCATGGCCACCGCTGCCTGCACTGGCCTCTGAACAGGACAGGTGTGTTACAGGTGTGACAACAGGAAGCAGGGAGGTTTATTTCCCACGCGGGGGCATTCGCTCTGGAAACAGGTGTGTGTGTGTCGGAAGCCTTTCGCCAACGGGCCGACACCGACTTGAGCTGGTGGATTCCCAAGGTTTTAGTTGGAAACATATGGAACCGGGTGCTAGAGCCAGAAATCTGTAAAATGGGTCTTAAAGATAAATGAGATGTTTACATGCCAACAGACTGCAGCTGCATGTGCCTGGAAAAGGTCCTCGTTCTCACACAGGAGACAGCTCGCCGTTCTAGGACGCTTTAAAATACAGAAAACGTTTTGTTCCTTTATGTGCTCACCAGTACGACAGACTGCTGTTTCATTCTAGTGTAGCTGTTAGCTTAGCCTGGACTAGACAGAGGTTAGAACACGGTTTGACTGAGGATGCTGAAACTGCCACAGATCTACCAAAAAAGCTGGACAGATGCTGGTAATAACCCTCTGGTATAGTCCAGGACCAGAGCTCAGCACGGAAATGTTAATGCACACCATGCAGCTCAGTTCAGCTTTATTTATTCTGGACACTTCCACCCCGTTGGAGCAACTAATGAGCCTTCCAGCATCAAGCCCTCCTTGTATCTGGACCTCCGTCTTGACAATCCGACAGCCTTGCTATCCGACATAAGAGAAGGTTTTACATTTAGTTTCAGATTATGGAGTCACGACTGTACATAAATGTACTACAGTGACTTTTTAAAAAAACTTAAATCTCTTGAAATGTAGTGGGTTAATGAAATGACTCGCCCTGGAGTCAAAGCTTTGTTAGCTTCATGTGATGTTAATGTCAGAACAGGTCAGTCAGAGCTGCAGAGCCCTGATCTACTGGATCTGGTTGAGCAGTGATGGGACCATTGCTGCTGGTGAGAGAACAGAAAGTCTGTGTCTTAAGTCATATTTTTCACTGACGTGTTCAAAACAAAGCTTATGGTTGCGGTTGTGTGGGTCAGCTGCCTGTCATCGCTGTTTCTCAATGAACAAGGCGAGACGCAGCGGTTGAGAAAGCAGAGGGGAAGGAAGCGCCAGTCAGCCAATGAACGGCTTATCTCAGCAGTCCACATCCGTTGAGTCAGACTGTTAACTAACACACTCAAAGTACGTTATCCAACCTTCGCTGGTAGATTACAGCCACCAAGACGTCCCTCTGTGTGTCTGTTCTCCTGTTATTTAAGAGGAAAAACAGCAACACGCAGGGGGGTGTCGAAACGCAACCGTCAGGGATGACTCAGTCCTGCACACACACACACACACACACACACACACACACACACACAGAGTCATGAGTCAGTGTACACGTCTGGCGTGATTGAACGGTGCTCAGGTGTAGCTCATAGCAGCCTAATGCCTCCAAATTCAGCTCTCGTCACCGTTCAGCAGGACAATCATGCCTCATTATTTCAGATTGGATTACTTATCCAAGATAACCGGCTGCTTTTTCGTATCGCTTATGAAGTGACACGAGGGGCACAATGTGGACTGAACACTGCTGCCGTGTGCTTTCCCTCCAGCATACTGTGTGACTGATGTTTATATACATATAGATATACAGTCTTCCTCATATTTATTCGTCCCCTCCGATTAAAGAAAAGGCAAAACTCACACTCAAATAATGAGAAACTGAAAAAAGTAATAATAAATAAAAATTTGCTAAATTATAATTTAGTGAAATAAGCATTGTTTTTGAATTGCAGTTGAAAAGAATAATTTAAAAAAACAAAACTGTCCAAATGAGAGGCCTTTGCTGATGAGCAGTGGTCCAGAACACCTGTCAACAGGTGCACAAGTCTGACTGAGAGTTACAGAAACACCTGATGGCAGTGATTGGCTCAGAGGGTTGTTCAGCTACATATTAGTTTACGGATCCCATCAGGCTGGTTGTTGTTTTTTGTTTGTTTGTTTGTTTTATATTTCTGTTGAACCACAATTCAAAAGCAACGTCATGATGTTCATTCAATTTTTATTTATTATTACTTTTTTCAATTTCAACTTATTTCAGCTGTTTTTCCTTCTTTCATGGGACGGTATGAACACATTAGAGGACGACTGTATGTGACTTGTTGGATCAACCTGAAGGAATTGCTTCAACACACATTTGGATTACGTTAATCCAGATTTAGTCAACAAGTAATATTAATACTTTAAGTTAGACCGGCTGGAATCATTTGATTTCTCTCAAGTGAGCATTGCTGCAACTTCATTTAAGGAAGAGTCAACTTCCATCCATCATCTCTACACCTTAATCCTCACCAGGGTCATGGGGGGTGGAGTCTATCCCAGCTGACTCAGGGTGAAGGCAGGTTCACCTGGACAGGTAACCAGTCTATCACAGGGCAGGGAAAGTCAACGTAAAGTTTTCAAATATGTCCAATTTAGGTTATTGCTCTACTCAAATGTAAAAGATGATCTTGTTCTTTCCTTTACATGGTGAGTGAATTGTGGCAGAAAATGTTAAGAAACGTCAGACACACAAGCAGTTTTAAACTTTCTCATGTTTGCTAACATTCAGATACCAGTTTAAAGGGACAGAGGGTCTGACTAAATGTTTGGTTCATCATTTCAGTAATATCTTGTCTCATCTTGTCTTCATTTAACAAGAAGCTAATCTGGTCTTTACGGTACACCACAGAAGTGAGTCTACCACTGTGCAGTATTACTCAAAGGTCAAATGATTCAGAACTGTGTCACCTGACAGCGACTGCAGTATTTCTAACTCGAACTGTCGGACGTTTGCTCTTGTGTAAAATTAAAAGCCAACAGGTTGGATGTGCTACATTACAAACAGTAGGAACTCAATGCAGAAAGCTCGGGTGTACCTTTTATTACATTTTATTCTTTCATTTTCCCAATACTCAGCACATCCACATTTATTTTTGATGCTAGAATGTCTGCATGGATGATACCAGTGTGTTCTGTTGGAAACAATCAGGCAATGTACAGTATGTTTTTCAAGTTTTTCTTCTTTAGAAGCTGTTGTGTAACTTTGGCAGTTTGCTTTGGATCGATATCGTGCTGGATGCAGTCTGGGAGTCATCCTGCCAGACGGTATTTTGGTGCATCCACGGACATTCGTGGTGCCATCGATAAATGTCAACTCTCCAACGTCTTCTGCAGTCGTGCTGTCCTGAACCATCACACTCACGCCTCTGAGTTCACATCAAACATCAGTTCATCAGGCCTGTTGAGCAGAGTTTTGTTGTTTTGTACCAAACAGCAAGAAAGAAGGATATATGTGGATCTGATCAGTGGTAATATGGTTCATTCTAGACCTCCTGATGAATGCTGTGGTTTGACTGACTTTCTGCATCCTCTTTCGTCGCACGTAGATACGTCCTTCAGGTTCAGAGCTGAGGCCACAGGATTACAGACGCACACAGTTTTGTTTCCGTCCCCACAGATTTCTAATTTACGTGATCACAGGTTGTTTAGCCGTTATTAGCTTATAGTCTAGACGACGTGGAAGTTTGTACTGTGCTAGTCAGCAACCAGGTGATTTGGAGTCATTTGGCGTTTTAGTGATTTGGCACATGGATTTATTCCCTTGAGCTTTATATTGTGGATAGTTTTTTTTTTTTTCAGCCCACTGCTTTATGACGCATACCTTGAACCACATCTCTCTCTCGCTGTACATCCTGCTTAGTTGTAGCTGTAAAAGCCGACTGTTTGGCTGTTTAAAGTACATCTGACTGGATTACAGCAGGCTGACCGCTAGCACATGCCACCACACACACACACACACACACACACACACACACACACACACAAGGGCATGGCCAGAGCAAAAAGTAGACCGCGGGGATCTAGGTCAGAGATGTGACTCATCGCCTCACTTCATCCTTCCCCTGTCCTCCTTCCTCCCCTCCCCCACTCTCATCATCCTTCCTCCGGTCCCTCGGTTCTCTCCTCCCTTCATCCCTCTCATTCATCCCGCTCCTCCCCCTCCATCGGGAAGAAAATCTTCATTCATAAAGCGAAAGGGGAAAATGTGGTGTTGGTGGAGGCGACTGGTCGGCTGCAGGATAACCCAACATGGCGCGGCGACTGTGACATCACCAGCTACGAGATGGGAATAGATTCTAATAGAATATCAGACAGCAATTGTTGAATTTCTACCACATGCTCAAATAAACACAAAAAAAATCTGTGTGACTCAAGTGATAATTAATTTTTTTTTAGTGTTTCTGTCTAAAAGTAAGAACCGAATCCAAAGGACCAAATGTTCCAGTGAAACTTGGCTGCTGAAAGGTGTTGCATTGCTATTTTCAAACCTGGAAACAGGCGTAAAGTGCTGTGGAGGCTGTAGCTTTGCAAGTTGGAGGCTCGTTCGACGTCGGCGGAGGCTGCAGCTCTGCCAAGTGCCTTCTGCTTTAACATTTTGTTTCTGCTCTGCTGTAAAATTACGAAATTGTCGCTTCCACTCCCGCAGCCCCTGAACTCTAATTAAGTTCCGCTTACGTAAGATACAGGAAATACAGCACATCCAGAAAACTGTGTTTTTTTATGTTTGGCTGCCAGGAAGCGTGCATGTACCTGCTGAAGCACTACGACTGGTGTTTGGACCCGCTGTCGCAGGACCTCGAGTACAAATGGCTACCTGTGTCTCGGCCCGCCAACCCCCCCACCGTCTCCTTCACCACGACCGGATGTGACAGAAGCGACGCCAGCTAGGGATGCGCAGTACGTTTCACGATGCACTCAAAACGGTGACTATTAGGCAAACATATGAGTCCAGAATGGGCAGGAAAAAAGAATTATCTTGCAGAGGAAAGCCAGCGAGCAGTGAGGCTTCCCCCCGCTGTGCTTAATACAGTTATGGTCCTGGGGAACGCCGAGGAGAACGCCGGCTTCACTTCGTCTGTTCCTCTGCCAGATATTCTGCAGCTTTCCTTGATGACTCTGCAATGGAAGATAAATGATTCAGTCTTCTGTGTCGCTGCTACACAGATATTTATGCTCTAAATGCTGCATTTGAAAGAGGTTCCACAACATGAAAGTGTTTGAGTTCAGGTCCAATCCCCTGTCTCGTGCATCAAACGTTGCTTCTGGGTTATGAAGATTTTTTTTTTCCCCCTTCGCAGCATCAATATTCAAAGTGTTTCGTCCGGAGGAGCACACGTGCACGAAACAGAAGGTAAACCCTCAAATACCATCACTGACTGCAAACCTGTCCCCCCTCCCCCCCTCCACCACCTAGCAACCACCACTGCTTAGCAACAGTTCGTCATACCGACACCGACTCGCTTCCTTTTAGTATGCAAGTCTCACACACACACACACACACACACACACTAACCTGGTTATTTTTGAAAGCGTTCTGAATCCCGTCTAAATGATGCCAGAAGGCTTTAAATCATGACTTGCTCTGGGCCAGAATCAGTCCTAATGTCATATTTATTAGCGTGAGGTGCCCTGTGTGATGTCATGTAGACGTCTCGTGTGTCTTCAGTCTTTTATCTGTTACGTGTGGTTTTATGTCGTCTTATGTTTTAATGTACGAGACACCGTCTGACTTCATGTAATGTTTGATTTGAGTGCTGTGTTCCAAGAAAAAAAAAAAAGTGTTTTCCATTGTTTTATGTGAACAAAATATTATGTAATCTTAGCTGCTGTTACTTACGTCTTGACTTTGTTTTTAGTTTTGGTTTTGTTGAGATGTGTGGCACCACAGGGGTTATTAGAGGTCATCAGGCGATAACAGGTCATTTTAACATTTCTTAAGTTACTGTTCTACCATAATAAAATCTACAAAACCCACAGTCAGGATTTAAAGGCATGTTATCATGAAAAACTCTGGCAAAGTTACACAATTCATCAGAAACTAGAAACAGAAGGAACCGTCGTGGGTTTTTCGTGTCATCCGTTGGGAACTTGAGCTTGAAATCAAGATAGTTTATTAAAATCAGTTTATTGTTAATGTCTGGTTTAAAGATTTACCAAAAATATGTTGCTGCCTTAATCGGATTGTGTAAAAAATAATAAAATTTCTAGCCCTTAGTGACTCATTATAAGCTAACAGTCGTGACTTTTCTGCTGAACCGGGTTGAGCTGCAGGCAGTGTTTGCACATAGGAGACAAAAACTAGTATAAATGTAAGTAGTGAGAGCTATTAGTGTGCAGAGTCGTACTTTTTTCCGATAACACCTGTGGGCAAATGGAAAAAAAACTGTTCCACATGTTGATTGCAGGTTTTTCCAGTTTTTTGTAAAATAAATAATCCAAGAAATTCAACTTTTGCCTTTTCTTTTTTTTACTGATTCATTGCATTCTAGGTGGCTTGCACTGGATAAGAGACGAGTTTTCTTTCCTTCTAGCCACGCTGTTCAAATAGAGTTGCATGGAATATATGTTACAGTGAAAAATTAGTGAGAAAGAATGTAAAAGGAGCAAAAAATGCATCAAGAAAGTGTTTGACATTTAGAAGGTTAATGTAAGAAACGGCTGCGGTGAGGTTTTCCCAAATTTACTCACAGTATTAAACATGCAATAATATTTTATCGTCCTCAAGCTTTTACAAGAGCATCCTATTGTTTAAAGTAAATATGTGCTCGGGCTGAACTCCACACAATCCAGCTCCAGTCTGAATGACACCCGGAGCGAGTAACGTGACGTAACGTGAGCGCCGCTGTCTGCAGTCTGCACAATCAGCTGCAGGCTTGTGTCTCAGAAAGATGCTTTTTGTCCTTGTGGAGACAAAACCTACTGTTCTCTTTGCTGCGCTGCTTTCCTTCACACACACACTTTATTCCATCACACACACACACACTCGGCTACGCTGCACATTCCTCGCTCACACTTGCAGACGTGCATCACACGGGATCTGGCAGAAAAGGAGGTTTTTGTGAGCAGGCTGGTATGAGTCACTGCTCTCGTCCATTAGCCGACGCTCCTGCTCACAGCAGCTGATGACAGGCAGAAGGGACTTACAGTGAATCCTCTTACGCACAAGGACACGCAGCCCGGTTTTATTTAGTTTTACTTTTTTTTTTTTCTCTCTCGTGTCATTTAATTGCTCTCTTTATCCCGTTTCAGTCTCCTGGTCTAGTTTGAAACACTGAGAGGACGGCGGCAGACTAAACAGTCTAAGTACCGCGCTCAGGGTTTCCCCGTTGCAGCTCATTAGGTGCAAATCAGCTGTACTTTAATGCACGGTGTTTTCCAAAGCATATTTTACTCAGATTAGGCCTTTTCCTTCCTCTCAGCTGAGAGTTTGAATTCAAGTCTGTGTCGGGGAAAATTCCAGAGCAAAGAACTGAAACTTGTTTTGACATAAACACGCAAACAATACGCTTGTAAAGACCATCTATATCCTGGCAGTAGTAAGTCGTGCAATTTGGTTCTTTAATGCATTTATTATAGGTGTTTTAGAAATATGACAAAATCTGCTGCGTCAAAAATATACATACAGCAACACGACTGTATTTGATGAAGTGTTCTTGGACCATTTCCACTTCTATTATTCGCCTTTCGGTATTCGTCCACACGCCTTTGACAAGCTTCTGGTTTATCTTTGATCGCTACACTTGATGACTTGACTTGGTGCAGTTCAAATAAGTTTGTTGGCTTTATGACACAGACTTGTTTCCTCATCAGTCCACAGGTTCTGGATGGGCTTTAAGGCTTGATTTTGGGGAGACCGGTCTAAAACGTTTGATTCTTGTCGGATTTCTTTGTGACGTGTGTTTGGGGTCATTGTCTTGTTGGAACACCCGACAGCGTCCAACTTTCTGGCTCATAATTTTAGGTTTTCCTCAAGAACGTGGAGGCAATCCTCATTCTTCATCATTCCGTTTGTTTTGTGTAAAACACCAGGTCCACTGTCACCAAAACAGCCCAGAGCATGATGCTGCCACCACCATGCTTGACGGTAGGTTTGGTGTTCTTGGGGTTAAAGGCCTCACCGTCTCTCCTCCAAACATACTTCTGGTCTGGTTGTAGGCAAGTAGCTCAAGTTTTGTTGCATGTGATCAGAATTTAAAGATGTTGTTTCTAGAAGAAGAGCTTCCTTCTTGCATGGCGACCTCTCAAGTCCATGTCAATGTGAATTCATTGTAAACCTGCTTTTTGGTGATTCCTGGTTGACTCTTGACCATCCTGACCAGTTATCTTTTAGCAGCAGGTGACAGCTCGTGTTTTCCTCTTGATCAAGTCAACCAGAGTTGGCCTGTTGCAGGGATTCAACCCAAGGCCTTGATGGACAGATCAGCGGTTCTGCTGCGTTCCACTCCTTCACATTCTAAAACACAATTTGGAAACCAGGTGACTGTGCACACCCGTACAATGACCTACTGAATCTGTTATTGTGAGCCTAATGTTGAACGAATTTCAGGAATGTGATGAGCAGAAGTGGCACAAATTCTTCTTCTCACATGTGGACGACGGAAAAACGCAGCTCGTTGAGAATTAAGTGAAAGCGCAAGTGTTCATTATGTAGCATCCTGCATTATTATTCACAGTGTGCGTCGTGTAGCTGGAGGTTATAACAGCAGAACCACATCCATAGATCGCATTCATCCAATGTTCCCTGTTAAAACACAGTTATGTTACTCAGTTGAAACTTTTGAGATTCTGAGAAGGTGGTCCTTGTCTTTATTTTACCAGTTTTTGTTTTTTTATTAACACTTTTTAGTCAAAGAACAAACATCATGTCAGAACAGAACATCAAATCTGAAGATGATGATGATATATTTCCTGTTAGGGTCCATCAGTGTTCAGAAGAGTCACCAGAGGATAGCGTTGTCCTGTTAGATACCAAGTCCGTCCATTTCTCCCACTTCTTCTTCTCCTTTAGGTCTTGGAGAGAACGTCGTCTTTTCCATTTTGTATGTTCCTGTTCCTATTTCCATCCATTCGTTAAGGTTAGGTGGCTCAGATTTGTAGCTTCTCCGTGTTTTAGAAGCTATGAGCAGCATCTTACCAATATACCCGTCATTTTTCATAATAACATTCTCACTTATCGAACCAAAATACAGGAACTTTAATTTTACCAGTTTTACTTTGTTCTGAACCAGTTTCTGTTTTTTCGCCTGCAACTGGCAAAAGCACATTTATTGGCTTCTCTGCATTGGTTTCCACCCAGATTTAGAATTGATTTGAAGATAGTTTAGTTTGTTTAAAGTGTTTAGATGGGTTCGCGCCTCCATTTCTCTCTGATCTTTTAACTCCGACATCGGGCTCTTTCAACAGCTTTCGCATCAGGACCTCGCTAACGCTTTTAAAACCCATTTGAGAGCCAACTTAGTCCTCAGCTTTTTAACCAAACTGTGTTTTGATATTTGCTTCTAGCTTTACAACACTCTGGCGATTATCTGCTGTTTTAAATGTGCTCATAAATAATCTGACTTGAGGGCTCGTTGTTGTCCAAGGACAGAGAGCTGCCGCGTGATGTTTTATGAAGGAACAAACTGAAGCAAACCAAAAAGAAAGAAAAAGGGAGAATGAAACAGCAACCTTGAGGTGGGTTAAACCTCCGTCCAGGATTGTTAGAAAATGAAAATCATATAAGAACCTCCACGCAGGCTGATGTCGACCAGGAGGCAGGACGGCGCATCCAGATGGCAGAACAAAGCCTGAGGTCAGTTCTAATGAGCAGAGCTAATTACCGCCAGTGTCCCGTCCTCCCAGCGGACCGGCGGCCTGGAATGGTGTCTGCAGCAGGAAGTGAAGGCAGGGAAACCCTCCGCCTCACACAAACAAACAGCAGAATCACACATTTAGCTCCCAGAAACACACTCAACACACTTATTTCCAGCCCATCATTAAATGCATGTTTGCACAACAGCAGGTCTGCAAACAACGTTTTGACATGTTTGCCAATAAAACACTGGAACAGCATCAACACGACGTTTTGTGGAATTTAAACTCAAATCTCTTATTGAAAACTTGAAAAAAGTGGAGGAACAGAATTTTAATTTTATTTTACTTAATTAAGAAATTGTTGTAGCCCACGGATCGCCCCGCTTGATCCACAGCCATCTTGACGCCTCTTCAGCAGCGTTCCTGATGGCCTTCCTGGTGTGCAGTTCCTTCACGGCCCTGATGAGGGACTGGCCAACGAATCCTCTGCACTCCACCTCAACGGGGTTGCACCGGTTCCTCCAGGCCTTGCTTCAGCATTCGCCTGCCAGCTCCTCATGCTTGGCCTCCTCCATTCGGTCTTCCCAGGGAGCAGTCAGTTCCAGCAGGACCACTCGCCTTGATGTTTCAGACACCAGGACGATGAGTGTGGTCACTGCAATGCTTTCTGGGAGTCTGAGCTGTCCCCCCAGGTCGACCTTCATCTGCCCCCGGGTTGGTTCATGCGCTGGTACGGCTTCCCCCGGCTTTTACAAAGTAAGAAGTTAACGTACACTAAGGTGAACACCACAGAGGTTTACAGCACTCTGACTTCTGTATATTCTTATACATTGCAGGAACTTTGCAAATATTTTCACGATGTTCCGTTTTTCCCTCTACAGGCCTGAAGCTGGCGTTCTGCTGCACATGTCAGACCTGGAGGTTGTGTTCAGCACACGTCCGTTTCTACTGATAACAGCGGCAAAGTCACCACCTGAAGTTCGCTGTAATGAAGTAATGGAGTCCTTGATTTCATAATAAGGTACACAAAGGCTGCTCTTGACTGCCGGTTTTGTCAGCTGTGATGCAACATCGACTCAAGTAGGTGCTTTAAAAACGTCGTATCCGGCTCGGCTGTTCTTTACAGTTTCGAGGATTCGTTATGTCATTCTTGATATTAAACACTCAGCATTTTTACTGGACGGTGACACACTAAAGGCATGAAAACAAAGGCCTGAGCTTCTTTTATTAGTGTGACGGTGTTAGTTTCCTGTTTGGATGCTCACTTTATATCTCAGTGTAGACAAACATACACAGTTATTATCATAGTAACTGTAGGAACCATTCACCAGACTGGAAGGTTTTCTTCACATCAGCTGCTAACTTTAGACGTCTACAAGTGTTTGTCTATCCACCGAGCTCACATAAACACACACACACACACACACACTCTCCTGCTTACTATTGTGTTTGTCTGTGCTCAGACAGGCAGGAAGGAGAAGCCATTAGTCACCGAGGTGCCATCAAGCTCTGTTTAATTGTCTCATTTATCTTCCCTGTGCCGCTGAACCCTGCTGCCGCCGCTCCAATTCGCCGGGGAGCCCTCAGGAGCACTCCGCCAAATACGAGTTTATTATCATTTATGGCAGCGACTTGTCCTATATCTCCAGATGTAAGTGCGTCTGATGGGAGCTGAGAAGTGGTCAGGTAGCTGCCGGTTGGGCTCTAACATCAGCTGTGCTTCGGGTCGCTCAGCGCCGTAGAATATTAATGAACTTCCTGCGACTTGTTGATGGAGTTGATGAATGCGCAGAGCAGATCACGATCTCTGGTCCTCGGCTGGCTGCATCAGGATCAGTGAATTGAATTTGACCATGACGTTGATTTCGATGTGTTTTTAGTGATAATATGCGGCTCTGCTTTCTGTGTTAGAAATATGTGGGAATCACTTCAGACTCTAAGTGAGCGTGGCTGGAACACTGTGTACTCTGAGCATCGTTCCTCTGCTGTGATTCATTCAAAATGAGAATGAAAGCTTGCAGTCGGAGCTATAAATACACGCTTTTTATTTAGATTTGGATTACGCTGTAAAGCAGTGTTGATATTGTTTGTTTGTTTGTTTGCAATTGTTCCACCAAAATAAGTCACAGTTTTGAGGGGACACTGTTGCTACATCCTGGGCTTTGCTCGTTGTGATTGGATAAAAGACATACAGGATGTTCTTCCTGTGACCAGCACCGTGGTGACACTAACAAGAAGTTTCTTAATGTGTGGGGTAGTGAGAGCGCCAAAATACAAAAATAGATCAATAAAAGAATAATAAAATAGAAGTGGAAATAAAAAGAAGAATAAATAAAATAAAAAATAAATAATGTGGCGATATAAAGCAATATTAATAAAAAAGGAATCCAAGTATAAATAGAAAGAATAACATAATTATAAAAATATTTTTTGTTATTATTTTTACAATTTATTTATTTATTATTTTTAAATTATTTTTAATTTTTTTAATTTTAATTTTTTTGTTTTTTATTTTTTTAAATAAAAAAGTGATAGTTTGGCCTGTTTTTTTTCCTCAGGATTACAAGTGGAAGGTTCAGTAGGATTCATCCTCTGAGGACCATGAATATCTGTAGAAAATTCAACAGCAATCCATGAAATTGTAGAATTTTATAGTTTTTAAGATATTTCAGGAACAAGAAGCCGTTTCACCAGCGTGGCTTTGATTAGAACCACAGTTTAGTATTTTTCTGTCGCTTTCTTGCATTTTTCTTCTGCTTTTGGCACCTGTTGGATCTTTCATTCTTAGAATTTGTGTTCATTGTTGACTTACAGCATTAAATAAGGACAAATGGATGTGTGGATGGAGACTCTGAATAAAAATGAGTTTAAGTCTAAGTGAACCAGCAGCCTGCAGTTCAGAGTTTAGTAAAAACTTCTTAGTGTTAGTTTCTGTCAGGAATCTGTTGTTTAGTCAGGATGTGTTGCATCAAATACTTTATTTGCTTGAGTTTCTTCATGGAGCGACTTTCGTCCCCCTTCAGGTCTTCTCATGGACTCCATCCAGGTGCTTCTGACACTGAAACATGTCGACCGCTTGCGACACATGAGAACTATTTCGGGACACGCTGCCGTCGTCCTCTTGTGACTCTCATTAGAATTTCAAAATCAGAATCAAGTGTTGTTCCATGATGCTGTGTGAGGGGGGCGGCGGAGAGGAGAACCGGGCCGTCGGACCCACGAGTGCTTTGGGATGTGGTTGAGTAGAAGCGTCCCTCTCCAAACGTCCTCCTCCCTCTCTCGTCCACATCACTCTGTCTTTTAAACGCTTTCAAACACTCCAACTCCTCTTGTGTCTCTCCGCCGCCTGCCTCCCTTCCTCCTCCTCCTCCTCCTCGTCTCTCTGGGACTGCAATCATTAATTTCAACATCACGGAACAACACTTGACCTGTTTTTAGCTGCCGGGGTAATGGTTCTGTCCCCGGTGACGTCCGGTTGGGAAGAAGAAGAAGAGGAGGAGGAGGAGGAAGAGAAGAGGGAACTGTTAGGAACATATGCTGCAGCGCTGCACTGAGTGACAGGAAATAGAAATAAAAATGGTTCAGACAAAGACAACAACATCTGACAGAGACTTTACGTGCAAAACAACACTGATAACACTGGTGACACCCATGATGAAGTTTTCTGAGCTGATTTTGGACAATTTCAATCTGCTGAATCCAAATATTAGGTTGGTTTTGTTCAATGAGGTCAAGATTTGTCGCCACATTCACTTTTTTACATGCTTGTATCATCCAGATTTTTTTTTTTGAATGAACAAATTCTGAAACGTTTACAACCTGATGCTATAAATATTTGCAGGTGAATTAAATTTAGATCGAAAGTTTAGCCCCTGGTTTATGAACAACACACTAGAGTCACCTGGTTTTATCAGACAGAGATGGAGAGCAGGTATGAGGGACGCCGGGATGCAGTCACGATGGCTGATTACTGCTGGACTCTGAAGAGAGATAAACCTGTTGATGGTCATTCCAGGAGCTCCAAGAAGTTCAAGCCCTGAATTTAGAGCAATGCTGATGAAACGTGTGATTTACTTGTATTTACCTTCACAAATGTTTACGCTCATCAACTTTTAGCTTTTGAAAAGGATTAGAAAATGAAATGTTTCCTCTAAAATCCAATTTCATATGAGAAATACTAAAATAAATCGATCGCTAATGTCAAAAAATTTAATTGATTTAGTGGCAAAATTTATTTTTTTTAATCAAGTTGGCATAAAAATCTGACCTGATACAGAAAAGCAGACGTCATCATCAGTGAAAAAATCCAAGACACCTTCAAAAAAATGTATTTGTTTGATGCCCAGTGATATCTGTCACTGGGAATTCCATAAAAATCATACAATAGTTTTTATTTTGGGGGTTTTTTTGGATATGAGAATTTTTTTGAACATGAAAATAAATTTGCAATTAATCAATTAATTTTCACAAATATTGTCTTTTTATTTAACTGATAAAACTGTTAAACTTAGATACAATCAGTGGCTATTAGTGGTTATATATATTACATTAAATGGAATATAATCTATTGTAGATTTGTTTGTTAAATGAGAGCGATCTTGTATAATTACAAAAATTATATTTAAAAAAATGTTGAATGAACATATTTTCATGGGCGTATAATATCTGTAGGTATTTTTATCAATAGCTATCTATCTATCAGAATATATATTTTATTAGTATATATTACAGGCTATTTCATTGTTTTTGCATAAATAAATATACTTTATTAAATATTAGAGATGCAAATTAAGTCTAAAACAAATTTATTACTATGTTGGAAATTACTGTAATTTTATGAGATGTTTATTTCTCCATTATTTGTGGCTCCTCAGCGACTTTTACTGTTTGTTTTAATCTTTTTTTTCAGTGTACGTGGGTGCACCGTTGAGCACCAAATGTGTATTCATTAGTTTTGACCTCTGAGCCGATCTGTTGTGAAGGATTCATAGTGAAATAGTTTTTAAAACAGTGATTATATGAAGCCAAAGATCACCATCAGGGTCGTCCAGAAGCTCCAGACTACAAGACATAACTGTCTTTTATTCACTAAGACGGAGGAACTTTCAAACTGTCCATGTTCTCATGTATTTGGTTCAGTCCAGCAGTGGGCTGCTCTGCTGCTTCCTCTTTATTTTTAGTCGCTGATAGATTTGTACGTCGTCTGCAAAGCGCGGCCGTGCGTCACCGTCGGTGTGAAAGCAGCCGGGGCGCCGTCCAGACACGCTGCATTCTTAGCCTCAATCTGTGCCGTTCGCTGGCTGTTAGGGAGCTCTGTGAAAAGCATGTTTATCCTCAGCTGTTAGGAAAGCTGCCTGCCAAACACGCTCAGATATGGAGACGACAATAGCGGGCCTGTTTCTCTTTACAGCTCACGCAGCTTGAATTAAGAGGTCAGCACGCTTTTCTAATGGGCCGCCTTTCACTCCTGACCGTAATTTACACTTAACGAACTTTGCCATTCATTCAGGATTCACAGCGAGGCCGGATATTTCAGCTAATTTAGACATTCTGATTCAGTTTAATGTGATCTATTAGCATTCGGGTGTTTGTTTGTTGAGATAATCGTGCATCACTGTGAGTGCGCTCCAGTCTTTGCCCTTAAACTTTTCTCTCAATTAGCAGCGACCCACCAGAAAGGCTCATATTTATTATGGAAATAGAGACGAGGGCAGCAGCAGAGACGAGCAGCAGAGGATGAATGTGGTGCACAGACCTGATTATGTAACGATAACCAGAGCAGAGGACGGCCTTAACGGGACTCATTCAAAGAGGAGACGCATCAAACACGACTTCACAGCACCGAGTCACGACGATAACAATGATGTGGATAATTAGTGGAGGTGAACAACAGACTGTTAATGAAACACGTCGGCGCTGCAGTAAATTCATTGTTGATTTCTGAGCTTGTATGTTTTAGTTTATTGGATGCATTTGATGTAAAACCTGGTGTTTCATAGGTCAGATGGT
>NW_007579657.1:31156-32208 GCF_000690725.1 Stegastes partitus | reverse complement strand
AAATGGTTCAGACAAAGACAACAACATCTGACAGAGACTTTACATGCAAAACAACACTGACAACACTGGTACCACCCATGGTGAAGTTTTCTGAGCCGATTTTGGACAATTGCAATGTGCTGAATCCAAATATTACGTTGGTTTTGCTCAATGAGGTCAAAATTTTTTGTCGCCACATTCACTTTTTTACATGCTTGTATCATCCAGATTTTTGTTTTGAATGAACAAATTCTGAAACATTCATTAGTTGATGCTGTAAATATTTGCAGGTGAATTAAATTTAGAAAGTTTAGCCCCAGGTTTATGAACAACACATTAGAGTCACCTGGTTTTATCAGACAGAGATGGAGAGCAGGTATGAGGGACGCTGGGATGCAGTCATGATGGCTGATTACTGCTGGACTCTGAAGAGAGAAAAACCTGCTGCTGATCATTCCTGGAGCTCCAAGAAGTTCAAGCCCTGAATTTAGAACAATGCTGATGAAACATGTCATTTACTTGTATTTACCTTCACAAGTGTTTATCAACTTGTGGATCATTTTGGTTATGAAAAGGATTAGAAAATGAAATGTTTCCTCTAAAATCCGATTTCATATGAGAAATACTAAAATAAATCGATCGCTAATATTAAAAAATATAATCGATTTAGTGGCAAAATCTTTTTTTTTTAAATCAAGTTGACATAAAAACCTGACCTGATAGAGAACAGCAGATGTCATCATCAGTTAAAAAAATTCTAGACATCTTCAAAAAAAAGTTTTTTTTTGCAACCCAGTGATATCTGTCACTGGGAATTCCATAAAAAACATACAATGTTTTTTTTTTTGTTTGTTTTTTTTTATATGAGAATTTTTTTTTAACATAAAAATAAATTCACAATTAATCGATTAATTTTCACAAATATTTTCTTTCTATTTAACTGATAAAACTGTTAAACTTAGACACAATCAGTGGCTATTAGTGGTTATATATATTACATTAAATGGAATATAATATATTGTAGATTTGTTTGTTAAATGTGAGAGATCTTGTATAATTACAAAAATTATATT